>NW_010270114.1:18084-35490 GCF_000690775.1 Eurypyga helias | reverse complement strand
GCGACTGGCGTGGTGCGTTCCACGGACGCCACCAAGGATGGCCATCGGACCCCGGATGATGGAGCGACGTGACTGTCTTGACAACACCACACCAATGAACTCCCCACTCCCTGCACTTCGGTGAGCGGGCTCGAAGGTGCTAACCCAGGGCCGGTGCTGGGGGTCTCTCCTTCCTCCAGCCCTCACCAGGAGCCAACGCGCTGACGTCCCAGGCCTGTGACCCAGCTTCTCCCGCCGAGGAGGGGCTCTGCTGCTCTCGTCTCACACGCTGCCTTATCCAAGGAAGGGGAGAACGAAGTGCTCTTATCTCATTTCAGGGCCAAAGACCTCCGGCGGTGCCGTAGCTCCAGAGCCGGTGTAGCTCCAGAGCGGCCGTGTTCCTGCCCTGCCGCTAGCCGGCACGTTGTGAACCCATCCTCCTTCCCCTGCGGGGGTCAAAAGAGAGGTGTCGAGAAGGGCAGGCGCTCGCCCTCACCCGTGCCCCACATCGCGTCGCATTTAAATACGCAGAAGGCAGGACCGTGCTGGTTTGCTCCCTCTTGTTGCTGTGTAGTGATGAGGCTGGTCTCCCATGGTTTGTTCAGGAGGGAGGGCGGCTGTTGTCTAGCCATCCACGCTGTTTACCCAGGGAACGGATGATTTTTGCATAATTGATGATAACTGGCATAATGAAGCTCCGACGAAGAAATTGGGTGATAAAATGTAAATGGGCTTTTGGGCGATGAGGCCGGCCCTGCAGAGCACAGGCAAGGTTGTACTCCCAATGGGGAAATAGGCTTGGGCATCACTGGAAATGTTCTTTACTGTTTACCGTGTCTGAGTCTTATGAAGCAAGGTTAAAGATTCCCAGGATTTCTTTTAAGAGCGAGATAATGTGCTTTAACTCGGGCAGGTAGCTGCTCCCCCTTAACAGCTCCTGGAGTTATGGACAAAAGTAAACTATAAACCAGATTTGTACTGGTGTTGTGCCTTACGGACCAAACTCAGCTAAAAACACTGGGCGATTTACGCATTTCTTGATAGTAGGGGATGTAGCAGCAACTGATTTATTTATTTGAAATGCATTTGCAACATACTTTATATCGGTAAAATGGTTTCAGACCTTTTCTGAATGTGTTATAAGATACTATGTAGTGGCAGGGACTGAAAATTATTTCCTAGCAGTCAAGTATTACACAGTTACGATTTTGGTTGGTTGTAACTAATGATTTAAGGTCCATTAAAAATAAATGTGATCTGAAAGGAAATGAGAGCTCAGTTACAGGTGAAAATACAGATTAAAGCAGTTACTATCACTGGTATGATGCAGTGGATGCTGGGCAAGTGCCCCATGGTTCAATGTGTGTAATAACATATAATGAACTTTAAAAGCTCCTGCGTTGATACACTCGGGCGACCTTACGTGCTTAGGAGTCCTTCACTCTGCTACTCCTTCGGACCCTGAAACCCAAGGATAAAGGGACTGTATCATTGTAAATCTGTTTCCATAAAAGCTTTTTTCCACCCAATGTGCAGACATATGCCTTTTTGTTTGTTTGGTTGGTTGTTTTTTTTTGTTACTTCGTTTAGTAAGGCTACACGGTTCTGGCTGGTTTTGAACTGCCTTTTTATGTTCCTGAATACACGCTGACCAGCTGGGGGGCTGGGGAGGGAAGGGGGGGGGTGCGCTCTTAAAAGCTGTCCCATGGAGATGCTTTTCGTATGTGGAGCCTCTTTAGTTGAGGGGCATCTGAAATCTTTCTGTCAAGGAGAAGCAATTGGAGCAAATCCAGCCTCATATGAAGTGGGGTGAGAGAGAAGGAGGTCAGTTAAAAAGCTGGGGATGGAGAGGCAGATGAAGAAGAACTGGTCGTCAGCTGTGGTTAGCCCAGGGCGGTAGAGGGATAAGAGGGGCAGAAGGGGGTGGCTTTGTTGCCAGGGTTGTCTTACTTACCTTTGAAAGGCAACATGTTCATTTTTATTATGTGCAAAAAAATAATCTCCCTGTATTTATGTGTTCTAGAGCCCAAAGGAGCTTGTGTGTATGTTCTAAATGGAAGAAAAGTAAGCAGTTACTGCGCTGGTGGATTTCTTGCGCTTGGGTCTGGTGCAGCGTGAGCGCTGTGAGGGTCAGACTGTCAGAGGCCCGAGTATGCAGATCAGTGTTTCATGCAGCTCGTGCAGATGGGGTTCTGTGTTTTTAATCCTTGCGGTGTTGTGAAAATGTGGCTTCCTCTCTTCTGTACCTCCTAGCTACCGCTTTCTACCCGCAACCTCTGCTTCTTGGAAATGCCTCAGGTTTATTAGTTGCCAGTCTTTACCCAGGCACAAGTTATCCACTGCTTTGGGCTTTATTTGGGAAGTCTGCGATGCTGTTCCAATGGCTGCTGTTAAGATTCAGTATCAATACTGGTTAATATGTGACTAAATATTAGCCGTTAATCCTTGCGTATGGTATTTTCGACTTGGAGATTTGGTCAGAACGCCGAGTCAATAAATGCACATAAAATGACTTGCAGCCGTCCTCCATCTTTATCTTGACCTTGAGCTGTGAGAAGGACATGTAATTTTATCTTCCTGCTCAGTCAAATCCTTGCTTCAATGAATTTGATAGCAGCCACTGAAAAACTAGATCCATGAGAAAACGGGCTGACTGCTTGGGCTCACTTTCCCCGCCCTCTGGGCGAGGGCCATGCGGCAATACCTTTGGGTTAGTGCTGACCTGGGTACCCGAGTGGGGAGGGAGAAGCCCCGCTGGACGTAACCTTTGTGTTTTGTATTGGAGAATACTTGTTCAGTTACAACAATAGTGCATTTCTATGCACTGAATTATTCAAGGGCTGTCAGCATTCTTAATACAGGTATTTTCCTCATCTCCTGTATAAAGATCACGTATCAGAAAGTAAGTTTAGGAGATAAGGGGGCTGAGAAAGTAGTTGCTGTTTGTTTATAAAAGCAAATGGTGACATATCAACAAAATAAACGGAAATAAGCAGATGAGGTTCAACATCAGCTATGTCAGTTGTAGTGCAATTTTCTTAGTATCATTCCAGATACTACCAAGGATTACAGGTTTGGGGCAAAAAAATAAATATTTAGTAAATAGAGTGAACTTCTCAAATAAACTTTGAAAGTATATACCTGCTTATTCCTGCTCTTGCCAAAACTAAAAATAAGTCTCTGAGTAGCTGCCTGGTGAATAATGCCCTGCTATTGTGGGCTGGTCAGTCTGGAGCTCAACAAAGATTATAGGGAGCACCTGCAGAAAGTGATCTTAAATTGGAAACACTGGAGTAAATGCCTGGAAAGCCTCAAGACTTTTAACCTCAGATGTTATGTCAGGGTATGACTTACACTGAACTGGAAGGAAGGATGGAGAGGGTTCTTCACTTTTTTCTGGGGGGGGGAGGGGAAGATGTTTTGGGGTTTTTTAAGTTCTGTCTTCACTGTAGTGTGACCAATGATAATTTTATATTTGAAATATCAAGTCTCTTGTCTGCTAACAAGATAATCTCATACAAGGGCTAAAATCTGAAGAACAGAACTCCCAGCCTTGGCCTGATCAGCACAGCTGGATGCTTCAGCTGCAAGACCATGTTTAGTTTAGCTCATTCAAACATCTAACCAGAAGAAAAGCTGTTTCAAGTGAAGGTACAAACTGGCAGCTTACTTTCCTGTCCTTTGGGATCCTATCTGTTAAGGCAAAAGAAAAGAAACCCAAACCTGGTATTTTCTAAGATGTCTTTTAAAAGCTGCAGTGAGAGAGGGTTGATTATAGAACAATATTTGAGACCATATAATTACACCATTTTGAAAAACAAACCTTTCTCCTTCATCACTAATTTACTGTAAATAGGATGGGAGACCTGCTGGCTGTGACTTTTCATTTCAGAGTAAAGCAAAAGGGTTGAAGTTGCTCAGTTTCACAGACATCAGAAGTAGTGAAGTAGTTTATCTGTTTTATCTTTAATGACACATCTGAATCTGAGAAATAGCTCTAAGACAGTATTTGGGAGTAGCCTTCAACTAAAGCATATTGATTAGCAGCTGCAGCTTAGGAATTTGATTTACTGCCCATTTTATCTAGATAAAGCAATATAACATCAGCTAATACGTGCTTGGGGGATAGCAAACAGCTTTCCATAATAGCTGCAAGGCATGGTTTTAAATGAAAAATTTACTCTGGTGAGTAATCCTCATCAGATCTAGACGTCATGTTTCATGTGAGTGAAAATGCGTTAGGATGTTTTTTCAGGGTATTAGTTACCAGGCTATCAGATGCTTCAGGATGTGTGAAGTGGGCTTGATTCTCAGACACAAGCCTTTATGTGCCATCTTCTGCTGGCTGTTTGCAACGCCCCAGGTCTTTCCCCTGATCCAGCGTTAAGGTTTATTGTGGCATTTCCTTTTTACACTAGGCAGGTAAAAAGCATGATCCTTTGGATTGCTGAAAATAAGAACCATACCAATGCGTGTCTGTTAAAACGAAAAATCGGAGGTACTGCGCACTTGGGCTTTGTCAACTCACTACTTATTTTCTTTTCACTGCTGATTTCAGTCCATTTTGCTTTCTAGGTCTTTGTTTTATCCTCAGCCTGTAAGTGTTTGGGCAGATAAACTGTCAACTGATCTCAAAAGAACTGCTCAGTGACAGGAGGGTGAGCAGTACTTTAGTGGCCAAGGGAAAAGGAAAAGTTACAAGAGATCTATTTCTGCATGTGCTTCTGGGCACATTCACACTCAGTTTTATGAACAGGAGCAGAACTGAGCCTTAGTCTTGAGTCTGGAGATACGACTACCTGAGAAACAGAAGGAGCCTCACAGTCTGCACATCCTTGGTTGTGTTTATCTTGGCATGCTCTTTCAGCGACAGATGTTTCCAAAAATCGGAGTTGGTTTACCTGTTCTGTTTAACATCACTGGGTTCAGGACTAGCAACATGGTGTAAACTTAAAAGAGAAATCCTGCCAACAGTACTTCCTAGAAAAGCTGTAGCACAGACCTCTGAGGGGAGGGGGAGGAGAAAAAGCATATTTTCTGGCTTCTCTATTTTTGGGTTCTTTTCTTGGCAATGATATATAGCAGTCTCCTTGCTGGACCCTAAAGCAGCTAGAGAACTAGAATTTATGAAATAGGCAGATGTACAGAACACACAATGACAGTATCTTGCAATGGCTTTCTCTTGAGGAAGAGACAAACCGACGGCTGGACATTACACTGGGTATTTAAAGGTGGTTTAATTCTTCCTGCAAGGCCAGGAAGCTACAGTTTGTTCCTGACTCAGTTCTCAACTGTCCAACAGTAGATATGAAAATGCCCCTAGGTACTACATTAGCTATCATGGGTGTTAATTGAAATCTGCTGAATTGGAAAAAGGTGAGAAAGTGAGGAATCGCATTAGAACAGAAAATGTTGCTGACCATGAGTGAAAGCAGCTTTGGAAAGCTGAGGTCCCACTCTAAATGATCAGTTGAAGCACTTAAAATACCACCTGTTATTGTTATAGACAGCTATTCTTCTTTAATTCATATGGTTTTATTTTTCTGCTATGATAACTTATCTTACAGTTACCTTTTTAATGAGAAATCTTTTTCACTACGTATCACCCCTCTAGTTTTATTTATTGGTTTTACTCTTTTTTTTTTTTTGTGCTGGAACAGAAATTGGGCTGGGATCGTCACCTACCAAACATTTCCACAAAATCTGAAGATATTCCTATGGCCTATCCCTACACCTAAACTCAAATTAATAACGATACCTTGCAGTTGTGGAATGCTCTGAAGAAGTGAGCTCACCACTGAAGACTGATCCTTTCATCTTCTGGAAAAAAGCATGCATCATCCGTAGTTTAAAGAAAGGAAATTCAAGGTGCAGGGCTAAAGTAAAGCTCGTAAGTAAACGGTACTGAATGGAATGGTACTTAATTGTTGACTGAGGTTAAACCATGACATGCATCTAGTCTTGAGACCAGAAATCAGGCTGTGCTGAAACTGCCTAAGAAAACCAAGCTGCAGTAAGTGGTGGCAAGAGGTTGAAATGGGCTTTCTGAAGTTTCAGATCCCTTAGAGGAACCTTTGGATATGTAGGAGTTTTATCATCACTTAAATGTCATTGCACAGGTACCTCTAGGACAGTTACTGATTCTGTGTTGTAAACGACGGCTGTGACTTTAACAAGAACCACAGAGACAGGCAGAAGCAGAATTGTATCTGTGGCAGTGGCATCCCATTTATACACGTAGGAAAAGCAACTTAGTTATAACCTAAGATGTGTATTATTTAAACTAGGGCAGTTGTGTGAGTATGTATTTCCCCTGGCGCAGCTGCAGGTTTCCAGTGTGGTCAAAGGGTCATATCGACAAAAGCACTGAGGTGTCTGATTCCACTTGCTTCAGTGGTGGCTCAGTACCTTTGTGGATCTGAGCTTCAGTAAATCCTCTTACAAGAGGGAATGTAGTTACAAGAAACTCTCAGAACTGTACTAAGATAAGGAAGTGAAAAAGGTAAATTTATGGTTTATTTACCAAGGCAAATAGAGTTAACAATGTGAAAGAGCTGCCTAATAACACATGTATTATTTTATTCTGTATTTTCAGTTGTTTGTGCGGAAGCAGTATAGCTCCTTTCTCCCCTCCTCCCTGCTATATTCTTGCTTTTCAGCTGTTATTTGATCTTTCCCAGTCTTGCTTCAAAATTATTCTTACAGAACCTCTCAGTGTAGCATTTCGGCAGAGCCATTGTTCTTTTGTCCTCCGCCTGTAGATCCGCTTTTATTGCCAAACAGCTTCTTTAGAAACCCCAACGAAACCTTCTCTCCTGCTTTTTGTCTGTGTTGAGAACAAGACTGAAGGTTGAAGACAGCTGTCCTAAGGTGTGCAGAGCCCCCCTCCCTCCCCATGTTTTGGTGTTCGTTACTGCTTTGGCCTTTACCTGTTTTGCTTTGCCGGCCAGGATGGGGCACACCCTCACCCAGCACAATACCAACCCATTTAATTAAGAGCTATTCAAGCTCTTTTTTTAAATGTTTGCTTCGACAAATGCCTATGTCAAGCAGCAGTGATACGACACCTTCCCAGGCCCTGCAATCCAGGGCAGTATCCAGCAGCAGAATTTTAACTCGTTTTTGGATCTGAACTGTCACCATGAAATTCCACAGCCTGTTCCCAAGGCTGGGGAATGGTCACTTGCCAAGTCTTCGCTGGTCCCTTCTGGCATTTGCATGCTCTGTAACAGTTTCTAGATGTGATAACAAGAAGTCTCTTCTATCTGGGGAGAGGCAAAAGTGGCAGTGCAAATTGTGCTGCTTGAGATGGGGTACTTATGCATGCGAATGCCGCGCGTGCACTAGCAAATGGGGTATTTTCAGGATCTATGTGACACCCAGCCTTCGGTATCTGCAGGTAAGATGCCAACCGCCAGTATGTGCAAAGGATTTGCATTTAGGCGTGGACCTGTGCAAATCAACGTGGGCAATTACATGCAGGAAGCATTTTAAAAATGCCATCCTTCCTGTCTTGCTTGGGGACTGTAACATCGGCCACAGCGTCCCTGCACACCCTGCGTGATTCTTCAGAGGCCCAGTGCCTGAGAAGGCTCTGAGCCTATCACAGTGCTCCTAGAGCACCTTGCCAGTCCCTCGAGAGAATACAGGGCTTGCTCAACCAGCAAAATGGAAAGTAAAAGCTGCTACAGAAGGAGTAAATGCCACAGGGATCTTGGAAGAGCCCATCTTAATTACTCTTTGCTAAATCAAAGCTACTTGTGCTTTGCCTTGCAGGAGCTGTGTTGCTACCGCCTGTTGCTGTGACAGCTCCCCCACCTGCTCTCCTCTGCCTTTAAGTAGTGTGGTAAAATTCTCATTTGGATACGTTTGACAGGTTTGAGAAGGGGTGTGGTTCACCAAAGGCTTGACTAAAGGAAGAATTTAGAGGGAAGGTATTTTTATATGATAAAATAAAGACGGGGGACCCATCCTGGTGCCCTTTCACTCCCCTGTCACTCCATGGGGCAGCGGTGCATGATCTGAGGGACCTTAAACCTGAGACTCGTTATCCCTGCTAATGGATCAGGTCCCAACGTGTAGGAAAACTGCAGACTTTTCGCTCACACAATTGGTTTAAGAAAGGCACATTGACAGTCCTGTTTTATGCTGATGGCAACATATCATGACTGTGCCGTTTTGATCAGTCTTGCTTGTGGTGTTTGCTCGTTAGGCCAGCTAATTGCTCCCTGCTTTGGACAGCCGCTCTGTTGCTCTATCAGGCAGTTAGAGAAACCTGCCCATCCAACGGACTGGGAAGATGTGCAGCCTCAGGTAACTCTCCTGACAGAGGTAGGTTTGAGTCCTCTCCGGCGTGAGGGACACACGATGGAGGTAGTCACCTTCCATGGTAAATGCTTTAAGTGTCAGGCCAGGTATCCCAGTGCTGTTTATGGGGTTCAAAAACTATTAGGCAAATTCCAGTAAGAAATGTCCATGGAGAGCTGCTAACACAAAGATGGGGTTATAACCCCCTCATGGGAATTGCTTGAACAGAAAGCCTTGATCTCTTCTCAGAAGTGAGAGAGCATAGTGGAGCAGGTATCCCACATTCATCCTGTTCTGGAGATGAGGAAAGGGAATACTGCTATCAATTACTGTCAGAGGGTACCGGACTAGATGGACATTTGGTCTGACTAGGTAAATCTCTGTCTCTTGATATGAAACAAGAGGGTTAGGGTTATGAGTTAGGGTTAGGGTTAGCAAGCCCTGTGCCCGTCTGTATAAGAAATGGTGCTGGCACTTCTGCTCAAGATCCTGGGATCTGGAGCATGACTTCATGAAAGCATGTCCCAGCAGAAAGAGAGGACACAGGAACCTCATGCCTGTCTCCAGGGCTTTCACCTGCGCCCAGCACCTGAGCTCTGAGGAGGCCCAGCCTGGAACACAGTCCAAAAACCAAACCAAAGCTCCTTAGTGAACCTGGGCTTTGCTAGCAGGCCAAAAGTAATGCATTTTATTTGTGCTAGAGCAAGGACCCTTTACACAAAAGTACAGGAAGGTCTGCATTTGCCAGCGCTGATTTCTCTAGTAGCAGGCAACTTTTGCAACTGCTACAAGGAACTGTATCTGCAATACTTTATCTAAATGTAGCTGCACTTTTGCACATCATCTACTAATTTCTAGGCAGATAGTATTTGCTGAATGGTTTTTGAATTCCTCAGCATGGGAGCTACATGATCAGGAGGGATGGCTTTCTGCTCTTAGGGGTGAAGGAGTACCTGGCAGGAGTTCCTGTGCGTGCACTAGAACATGAAGGATCTTTCAAATGCCTTTTCATTTTCAATATTAAAAAAAAAAAAAAGAAACCACCACACACACAAAACCACAGAAGTCAGCTCCAGGCGTGTGCAGGGTGACATGACACACTGTTTTTTATAGCAGTTAAACTGTCCAATGTTCAAACAATAAAATATTCTCAATCACACAGCAATAGACAATGTCCTTCCTGCTGTAGGGAGAGGCTGATGTGAAAAGCTTTTCACCCACATCTTTTGGGAGGAACTCGCATCCTCAGCCTCCTTCCCAATGGAAACACCCAAGTCTGTCAGCTCCAGGAGCTTTCCTTTTGCAGTAGGTGACAGCTTTTACACTCCCATAGACTTTCTAGTGACTCTCCAGATTTCCAACTTACCTGCTATGGGAAGTATTTTTAATATCGATTGTGGTGCAACCTTAAAATGACCTTGAGTGTACTGATAAAAGTTTAAGCTGTAAGAAGAAAGGGAATTTTACCTGTACAACTCAAACTGTGTAAGCCTGACCATTGCATAGTTCCTTTTGTGTACATGTAAAATTGCTTAACACGGATCATTTCTTGAGCTGCTTATAATTTATGTTCTTCAGCAACAGCCTCAGTCTCAAAGAGAATGGGTGTCTTTTTACACCATTGTAATAAGCCCCAGGAAAAAAAGTCACTAAAAATACTTCTTTTGTCATCAGTACTTAAGGATCTGTTATTTAAAAAAAAAAAAAAAAAAAAAATTCCAAGGTTTGGGTTTGTTTTTTTAAAGGAAACGACAAGTTGTTCCTCTGGAGCAGGGGCTGTTGCAAATTGCATTCCCAACTTCAAGCACAGAGGTCAGGCATGGACTTTTAGTAGCTACTGAGATTTTAACCTGTATGAATTGTGAATCCCAGGCTCAATCTACTGCTTACAGAAGTTTTTTTCTCACCCTCTTATCAGCTTGAAAACATGCAGTTTACAAGCTTTATTTGTTGAGTGCTGACAATAGTTGCTGTTATTGATTCTGATTCTCTGCAGGAGTGAGCCTGTCTGGAGGATTTAAGCTTTCCATAATGCTTAGAGCTTTTGCTCTTTGAAGCATCAGTCTTAACACTTTCTTTGCCCACCCCAGTCCTGAGAGGCAGGCTGAAATTGCAGATTGGTACTTCAAGGGAAAATACAACCATGGGATTTTAATCAGGCTTTTAATTACATTAAACATGAGTACCCTAAAGCTTTATTCATTAGGAGCAGGGGTATAAATGTTAATTTTTGTGTTTGCAAAATGTTGATTTTTGTGTTTGCAGACCTTCCTCTTGGCAGTGATGACCCAGCTAAGGACAGAGCTTTTCTAAAGTTGTCCCTTATCCACTACTAATAATACACTGTAGGAATAGCTTCATTTAAGTTAAGTTTAAGAGTACTGTGTATAACTAAGTCAGGAGTAAGCTGAGCCTATGATTTTATTAGATTCCTTGAGGAGGTAGAGTTAACCTGATGTTCTTAACACTCACGTAAAAGTACGTCTGGGTGCTCAAGGCATTACAAGGGACAAACAGTTCACTCTGCCAAAAGTGGAGATGGGAGAGCTTTAAGAAACAGCAGAAACACTCCCATTCAATATATCAGCCTTGTTTTGTCTTGGACCCGGAGCAATCTTAGCGTGCTCCAAAATAGTTTTTAATCTCTGCTCTGTCGCCTTCCCTATGGTTGCTGCTGTCCTTGGTCTGGCTGTGTGTAGCTGCTAAGGTGTAGGTGAAAGGTCCTTCGCCCTCGTTCTCCATGCATTTGCCATGAGTGCTGCAAATGCTGCCAGGTTTGAACTGTAAATTGTGCCAGGGCTGAAAGGTTGAAGGAGCAGGAAGACCATCAGCTGAGGAGTAGGACATGATGTGCTCTGTGCCGGTTACGGAGGCAGCAGGGTAACCAGCCAGAAAGGAACAAGACACGACAGCATGTCTTCAGAAGTGACATCCATTATAAAACAGGTTTAGATGTAAATATTTATGCATGATGTGTGCTCTTTGATGGCAAACAGTCTAATTTGGTACAGTCAGAGAGAACAGCTCAATAAGGAACTGGGGGCAGGGTTGACACTCATTCTGTGTTTTATTGTTATTTGCCTTATGAGCAGGACTCAATACCTTTTCACAAATCCTATACTGGCATTTTAAGTAGTAATGTACTCGAGTTGATCCTGATCTGTGGCTGGTAGATGAAAGGACATTTAATTTCCCAATTGAGAAAAGCTGCTAGGGACAGAAAAGCTTCCTTCTTGTACTGTTGATATCTGATACTCAGTGGAGTATACCGACAGTTCCTACTGGCCTCGACCACAGTAGAGCAACTCTGAGGATTTTCTGCTTTTATTCTCCAAGTTTTATATGCAGAAAAAACCAGATTTCCTGCTACTTCAGGAAAACAAATTATTTTTGGTATATATATGCTGAGAGTTTTATTGTGTTTTTCAGACTATGGCATCACTGGACCATAGGACTACATGGCCAAAGCAATGCTCTAAGTTGAGTGTGCAGCAACCACCGTATATATTTTAAAATGATACATATTTGGTTATAGGATCCAGAGCTGCTATGTTTAAAGACAGACATTTTCTCATTCTGAGTGTGAAGACTGAGGGTGTGAATGTGTAAAGGGCATGGGATTAAAATGTTTTGTCTTCCACAGCAACCAGATCTGAACGTAATGATTCCCTTGTTACTTGGGAAATAAATTATTAAATTGGATAAGAGAAATAGTCTTCTCATGAATCAATAATAGTTTAAAGGAGAAAAACCATCCATAGGGTAATAACTGGTCAATTTTCCAAGTGCAGGAAGTCGCTCATGGTAAAAAAGCAGTAGAGGGCAAGGTAACAAGGCTATTGATTATTCAGAGAAGTCAGAGTTTAAACTACGATCTCAAGACTCAGCAAGTAAAATGACAGATGAAGGTCCAAGTCAGTACAATAATAGATCCAGGGAAAAGAGTCCTCACTATACGCTCACATTGGTAAACTCTCCAGAAGTTATTACTCTTTGGTAAAGAGAGCTTGAAACTTGTGTTGGCTGTTTCAGCAAAAATGCCAGCTTGGTACTCTGTGATAGTCCAGAAAGGTAAATACAATATTCGGATTTATCAGTAAAGTAACAGAGAGCAAAACTGAAGACTGCGAGCTCATGATGTGACCACAGTTGGCCTGATGAAGGCAGTTCTGGGCCTTATTTCAGGGAAAATATGGTAGGGATACAAAAATGTATAGAGAAAGGCAAAAAGATGACTAGAGGTTCAGAAAGGTTTTTGTTCAAGGTGAGTTTAGATAGATTTACTTGGAAAAAGTTCAGTAGAGAAAAGACATAACACAGCTATACAAAATCACGAACAGCAAAAAAAGGTGAGCAGGACACCAAAATTTTCTCCCTCGATGTAAAAGCTCAAAAAAGCTGGTTTAAAGCTATCAGGAAGTTTTCTTGGCAGCCAATTAATTAAGCTGTGGAACTGCTCACCATAGAGTGTTGTGACAGCAAAAAGTATATATAGGTTGAAAAAAATGTGTAATTAATAAATTTGCAGATGAAAAGAAAATTCATCAAAACCTATTAAATCTGATGATACGGATTAAACCTCTGTCTTAGACTGTTGAAGTCTGTAAGAATACACTGTGGGAAGTATAACTGTGCACTCGCTTTATTCTTACACTCTCTCCCTAAACATCTGCTGCTGACTGCTCCAGAGGCTGGCTGCTGCCTAGATGGACCTTTGCTCAGATCCAGTGTGACTGTGCTTGGGCACCATAAATCTGAATGAAGTTTATGCATCAGAAAGTGCTGGAAGATACACGCTATC
This sequence comes from Eurypyga helias, assembly GCF_000690775.1. Lineage (NCBI taxonomy): Eukaryota > Metazoa > Chordata > Aves > Eurypygiformes > Eurypygidae > Eurypyga > Eurypyga helias. The sequence goes on along the minus strand of NW_010270114.1, from coordinate 22,403 downwards.
TTATGAGTCCCATAAAAAGTATACAGGCAATCTATCATTCTCTTGCAAATATATTGTAGGGAGCTATTATAAAATGGCATGACGTGCTCATTATCTGCACTCTATCAGGCTATCGGTAGTCACTCAGTACTGTTATATTGCCACAGATTATATTATTTTCATAACACAAGTCACAGCAGAATCTTGGCGCCAGAACTTACGATAGTTTGAAAGGTTACTTTAACTCTGTTAAAGTCAAATGGCTGCTTTGAGATCAAGGTCCTGCTACCAATCGGTCTGGTTTAACAGTAATTAATGTACACTGCCTAAGCTGCGGGTCTGAGATGCATTAGAGTTCACAGTTTTAGATGAATCTCTGAAAATAAAACAGGACTTCAAAGAACTGAGTTTTTACAACACATTGCAAGTCTGAATGGATTAATATTCTGAACCCATGCATTAGAGAGGGCTGAGAAAAAAAGAGTTTTTTTCTATGATTATAGAGAGATCCAGACTAAATGGATTTTTTCCCATTCATGTAGTCCCATTCCTTATCTTAGCAACTCATAGTGCTTTATAAACATGAATTAGCTAAGGGCTAAGAAGTAGGCAGACACTAGAGTAACCTCTTTTTTAGAACGACAAAACTTCACAGCAGAAAATTCACATGGTTTAAGAAATTTACCCTGGGAAAATACACTGAAAAAAATTATTTTTGTGAAGACAGCTTTCTCTTACATCCATGTGTCTGTTGTGTTATATTCTCGCATTAATATAGCACATTGCACTTTGAATGAAGAAAATACCAAATATTTACTAAAAGGATATCTGACTGTCTGGTTGTATACTGTATTTTGTAGGAAAAGACACCTTTTTTGTGGCTGTGGTTGAATTCAAGTGAACTTCACTCTCTACAATCCTGTTCCTGTTGGGAAACTCCACTTCTGCCATTGAATTTCCAGGGAGTTCATGACTCATGGCAAGTGCCACCTTCTGAAATCCTAAACTCTAGTTCAGAAATCACTCCTTTCTCCAGAATATTCCCTGTGGGTTAAGTTCACATACTAGCAATAGCAGAGCCATTATTCACTGGTCAATTTACGTTCCTTTTTTGAAAGGGGAGAGTACCGTGCTTTGGGGAAGATGGTGATTCAGGGGGAGGAAAGCTGGTGTCTGCTACTGCCCTTTGCTGTGAGCTACTGAAAATGGTTGTTTGAGTTCACCTAGAGGATCAGTAACTGGAGATGTTTTAGCAAACAGGCTTTGGTGTTGGAAACAATGAATCACTCCACTTTTAACAAAAAAAACCCTAACAACCCACACCGCACAACGAACTAACAAAATGGACCGAACTTTGGGTGGAAGCGGTCTGTGCCCCTGTGAAATGGCTTGTGAATGTAAAGGAAGGGCAAGGAGGGAACACTGGAGGAGAGGATGGAGCTAAGGCTTATAACTCGCCATAAAACTTCACTTGTGATCTGCCGAGTTTTGAAAAATGGGTGGGAAACAAGGCCTCCTAGTAAAGGGGTGGGATATTTCTGGGGGAAATTAAAAGACAGTTGAAAACAATCCTGGAACGTAACATTGCCAGTCACAGAGCTGGCGAGGCTGGCTAAAATGCTGAATTCTGCCTCTGTTTTGGCAATTCGGGTTTTCAGGAAAAGCTGAGCTCCTCCTTGAAAATCCAGTCCCTTTAAATAACTTTTCAAGTTGAGTACCCAAATCATCAATTGCTGCTGCTTGTATTAGCTAGAGATCAACGTGTGGTCGTATATCTGTTCAAAAGCCTCAGTGTTTTCTGTGGTCTATTTTCCACAAAGTACCAAGATGTGTTCCATTGTCTTCTATTTTAAATTAAGAACATTTCAGTGAAGAAAAGGAACAGAAAAAAAGGCATTCTCAGAGTAAGACAAAACAAAGCGTGAACCCATTCCTCTTTAAAATCCTTTCCCTTATGTGGTGTGATTGCTTTATGCTCTCTGTAAAATGAAACGTGGAATTAGTCATGCGAGTAGGCAAAACGTTCAGAAATTAATCAGAGTATTTTCAGAGATTTACAAACAACACCCTTTAGGATTAAAAATCTTGTATAAATAAGAAGTGACCACAGCTTAAAACCTTTCACATAACCCAGAGGCCGAGGGCTGCTTCACAATTGAACTTCACAGAATTCTTATATAATTTTAAAAAAATTTTAAGAGATTTTTAGACACACGACTTCTACTGCCTTCCAGTGGAAAAAGGGAGTGTGAAATTCCCCTAGCCATTCTTGAAATTTCCCTTCCAGATTCCTAACCCCTCTGGCTGACCTCAGGTGAAGCAGTCTGCTGATTTTAAGGAACTGAAGGAAAATAGGCAGGAGAATAGTCCTTGGTTTAGGGGGAAACCACCATTCAGAAGCATGGAGATACTGCTGTGAGGAAGAACTTTCCTTTAGTATGGAACTTAACCAGGAAAGTAGTGCAAGGACAAATGACAGGCTGTAGTAGCAGAACAACTAGGCCAGCGAGAATTGCTGCAGTCTGGATGAACTGCATCACAGGAGTAACTCAATGAAAAGTGAAGAATGACAGTAATTTACCAAAGAGTCTATATCCTTAATGAGCGTTAAGTTCCCTGTAATTTTGCTGACAATGCATTTGATGTACTATTCCCCACTATATTGCAGAAACAGCAGGAAGTCTCTTTGAAAGTGAAACAACAACAAAACTGTAGGAAATTAATGGTTATGTCTTATGTGTCCTGTGAGTCCTTCTCTTCCTGAAGTTGCATTCTAACCCCTGTGACCAGGAATGCCATGTTGATACTTGGAGTGCCTTAAACACTGTGTCTCCTTTTTTTACCCACCAAGAATGCCATTAAGCTGGTACAGGAAAGGCGTTGAATCACGAGTAGCGTGGCCTGGGAAGCGATACTTCAGGTCTGTTCTGCATTGATGAGATTGCAATTGGAGCATGCATCCAGGTTTGAATCCTTCAGGCATTGAGAAAGATGCAGAGTAAGTAAAGAGAGTCTACAGGAGGTATTTAATATGCATAAGCAGAAGCCTAGGAAGCATGATCTATGAGGACAGACTGAAGAAATTAGAGTTTTTTAATCTAGAAAGGAAAAGAAATAGCAGGAAACATAATGGTCTCAAAACACCTATAAAATTGCTGCACGTAAGAATAATCTGCTTCCTGTGTCCTTGGTAGCTAACACAAGGAGTAATGGGTCTTAGATACAAAAAGGGAGCTTAGATTTGACATTTGAAAAAGCAAAACTTGGAAGGCTTGCCTTCACCATCCACAGTTTTCAGAGAAGTGCCTCTGAAATACAGCTGACACTGCCTCGGGGCAGGAGGCTGGAGCCAGGGATCTCTTCAGATTTCTTCCAGCCCTCCAAGCAGTTGGTCGTAAAGGGAGAAGTAATGGCTGGCTGTCTCTGTTGGTTGTTTTATGGACACAGGAAGAGCAGTTTTACAGAGGAAAGAAATTTATACTAAGCTGATCTTGCTGAAAATATTTGTTTGGTCCTGGGGGACATGCTGAATGATTGCAATCCCTGTATGGACCTAGGATGATTTTGACAGCAGCAAAGACCGTAACCACTTTCACGATACCTGACATATACTACGGGAAGGTAGAGTAATATAAAGAAAAGTCTCTTACTGGGGATGATCTAGGATCTTTCTCGGCAATAAGATTTGTAAGGGGTTGAAGATGCCAAAAGTCAGCCTTTTACAGAACGACTCTGAGGAGCGCGGCCCTCTGGCCTTGGGGAAGCTGAAGCCATAAATGACTTCGGCAAAGTGCACGTTAAGAGGAATGACTAGCTCTGATAAAGAAGCAGCAGATAACAGCTCTGTAAGAACTGGCGAGCGCAGGTGTTTCCAGGGTCCAGAGCAAGCCAGCGTGGGAGGATTACAAACTTCACATTAGTGTGCGTGCTTTACCGACCCTTCTCACAATGTGCTCAAAAGCATTTACCTTTTCCACCTGACCTGAAGCAAATAATTTCCTAACCAAGCAAAAAAGGCTGTTCAGATAGTTTGGTCTGCAGCTAGAGAACCTCAAAACAGGCACGAATCGACATGAGGGAATGGCTCAGCTCAGTCCCTTGCAGCAGTCCCTGGACGTTTCCTTCACACGGCAGGCAACACAGTGCCCACCCTGGAGCTGCACAAATCCAAGGAGACAGCTAATATCCACATCCACATCTGTCAGCAGCATGCACAGCCTTGGAGCAGTAAATCTGCCAACTCAGATTAGGGATTAGCCGTAAAATTTCAATGATTAAATAGCAGTGAAATGCTTTGGCTGAGTTTTAGAGCATGGAGCAAGAGCTGGCATTTGCTGGCC
>NW_010270114.1:0-18053 GCF_000690775.1 Eurypyga helias | reverse complement strand
CATGCAGCAGGAGGTTCATCTGTTCTCCTCCTGTGGCTGCATCTCCTGACAGCAAGATGAGAAGACAGTCTCACTGCCTACTTGTAAACAGGTTTCACAGACTTCTCACTTCTTTTGGGAAAAGCAGAGCAGGTTAAAAGTTGTCTGGGTAAACCTACGTACTGTCCAAATACCAAAATACCAGTGTCTTCAACTAAAACTTCATGCGGTAGAGGGGTTGGTTGCAGTACTTGTGACAGTCCAAGAGCGAGCCAAGTGGGAGGGAGACTTCAGAAGAGCATGTCCCTGAAGCAGGGAGATCTGGGTGCAGCTGGGTGCTCTTTTGGGAGCACAACCCCTGCAAGAAGAGCCCGCGCTCAGCTGCCCTTGTTGCCGCTGATGTGGAGTTGGCTTTCAGTTTTGCACACTGGATGGAGAAATAGCAGGAAAAAGGCTCTTTCATACTTAAGTACTTTGACTATAAAGTGCAGGTTCTAAGGTACAGAAACCTTACATACAGAAATGGAAAGACACTCTTTTTTTTATTTAAGTCAAAGGAATACAAAGTAATATTGTACCTATTTTTAATACTTGCAACTGACAGGTGCAAAATCTCACTGTCAGTGGGAAATTAGCATGGTTGTGTTGCCAGTAAAATCTCACAGGAATTGGCTCTTATTTTCATGTCATTTAGCGTTTTTCATCAGTGACATAGAAGAAAAAATAATTCCCAGTCTTAATGATTACTGAATGCTTGAGCTGACACAAAGACTGGAGTTAGTGGGAAAAAATGAGTACAGGTCATGCACAGAGATCAGTCTGGGTCTTCTGGTCACATCAAACAATGTGTACAAACAAAAATTGATCCTTACAGAGATCGTAGGGCAAGCAGAGCATGAAGAGCAAGCTCTCTTTGCGAACTTCCAGAGGCCAAAATATCTATTATAAACCTTGACGTGTGAGCAGAACAGTGAGAAGGAGTGGGGAAGGCATACTGCCTCCATCATTCCACTGGTGTAGCCACTTCTAAAAGAACATCTTGTCCGTTTCTCTGGGAATGATTAGAGAGAAGACTGATCATACAAGATCATACAAGAATGATTAAAGCACTGGAAAATGTACCTCACAGTGTAAGACAAGAGGAGTTCAATCTGTTTAGCTTAACAAAGGAGGCACAGCATGACAAAACTTTGATCTCAGGCTCCTTGATCTAGCAGACGAAGCTATAACAAGATCTGGGACAGGGTGGCAGCAACCTCAGATTATAAATAAGATGTAATTTTTAATAAATTCATTGCAATTTTAAACTAGTAATAGAATTATTTATCGAAAAGAGGCTGTAGTTCAAGCAAGAAAATGTTCATTAAAACCTCCTAATTCATGGTATATATGAAGTCAGATTCAATAACCAAAATAATCCCTCAAGCCAGAGAATCTGTGGGTTAGTAAGAAAACTTCCCACAACTGCTACATTATTATTTCATTATATGTTACAAGCATGTAAAGAGACTTTCAGTAAAATCCACAGTTCTTTGTGGTCAATGCTACACATCTGTGTTGCACAGAGAAAGTCTCTGCCCCAGAGGAGTTTTAAAAGAAATTATTTTATGCCTTATTTTCTCATTAAGTACTTTGACCAAATCAGACAGGAATTTTGTGGCAGAAAATGGATTTGAATCTGCATAGTGTTTAGTGCTACCTTAACCAAAATGTCATCCACACCTCACCGAGACATCTGCCGACCTTATACGCCTAGAGACTGACTGCACTTAAGATCTTTGAGTGCCCACACTCTGGTGGCTCATACCTTGCACCACAGAATGGTGATGGAGGAGTGCAGAAGGAAAGGGATGGGGAATACTGGCACGCACGTGCAGTTTATGGGCATCCTGACTGTTGCCTGTGGGACAATACTGATGGGATTTCTGGATCAGTATTCCCATTTTTTATTACAGCTGCAGAGGACAATAAAATAAGGTTCACATCATGTGAGTTAGCTATTAACCTGCCAATGACAAATAGAGAGAACAGAGTGCATGGGAAACCCAGGTCCATGCTCCTGCTGTGCATGAAACTGAGAACACTTTCAGGATTTGTACTGCTCTGAAAGTATTTGAAATGCAGCCCAGCAACTACCTCTCAACTCACCATAGGCACAACCGCATTTGCTCACGGGAAGCCACTGCATCAGACTGACTGTATCTAGGCTTTGGACGTACACTGCCAGGTGCCCTGTGGCCCTAGTCCCACCACCGACCCCAGCTCGCTCTGTCTGCTGTTCCCTGTGTGGTGGCAGCAGTGCAAGAGGATCAGGGCAGAGGGACTGGGTACACAGGGAGGGCTCGCACCAGCTTGCCCCCAGCCCAGCACACTCGATGCATTTCCAGGGCAGAGCCTTTACGAGTGTCTTTAACCCACCCCGAAATTATAACTGCTGCAGGTCTGTCCTGTGCGTGTAGATGGCCTGTCACGTAGCAGCCTTGGACAAGGCAGGCAGGCAGCAATACAGTGACGGGAAGGATTTTTCATGGAAAATTGAGCATTCTTAAAGAGCTGAAGGGAACTGTTTATTGTTGACAGCTATTCCTAAAAATATTGAATCTCTATAGGTTTGAGTTTATTCCGTCTTCCTCTTTTCCCTCTTTCCTCAAGAGGAAATGATTCTTCCCTGCTTTTGTTGTAATTTTCTTTTTTCATCCTGTATTTTCAGACTGCATTTCTAATGAAGCACAATGTTTTGAGAGGGATGTTTCTGCATGCGGGAGGAAGCAAAAAACCCAGGAGTTTCACTTGAAAAACGGAGGCCCATTGTCAGAGAGCTCCGGTATTGGAACATACGTCCTCTGGTGACATTAGGTCTGTAGGAAAGAGTCACCCAGACTAGTAGCTAGTCCTTTGGTGGGGACATCCATATGCTTCATGAGTCTGCGTCATGCAGAGTGGGGAAGAGAAGCCTTCTCATGTCTAGTGCCTCCGAACACACAGGTGAGCACACACGCATGCACACTCCATGCTTTTCCCCGAGTCCTGAAGCATCGGCGGGTGCTTTCAAGTGTTTATGTTACACCTTCATTGCTAGTTAATGCATTGAAATTTCTGAACAGCAATTAAATAGCAATTAGTACACTGAATGCTTTATTGTGGCCATAATTCCTTTCCATTTTACTCAGCAAAGGGAAGAATGTCTTGGGCACAAGCCAAGTGATTGCTCAGAAGGGTGATTGTGAATTTCCACAGCATCCAGAGGGTTAAGTTTCCTCAAGGAAGAAGTAAGTTGGTGAGATGCATGGCAGGAGTGACTGTCACTAACATACTGTATATGGACAAACATTTTGGAAACAGTTCTCTGGGAGAGTAGCCACGCGCCCCAAGTCTTGTAGCTGGGCTAAGCACTTTTTCTTCCCTTCCACAATATTGCTTTTTTATTGTTTCATACTTTGAACACGCTCTTATGAACTCCAAAACTTAGAGCACTTGTTATCTGATTAGGATAAGCAAGACATGAAAGACTCTGGAGATTCAAAGACCCTTGTCCATTTGGTCCTGTTGACCTCTCCAACATGTCCTGTGACTGCAGGAAAGCATATCACAAGTTGTTCAGCTGTAACTAAGATGACTAAATGAAAATAAAAGAGCTAAGGGTAGCCGGGTGTGGTGCCAACCTTTGCTCATGTGCTTTTGTTTGCAGCTAGCAGAGTCCAGGCTCAACTTACTTATTCACTGAAAACCATATCTTTATATTTAACTGTCATCAAAAGGAAATGGGCATGTTTTGTGGCTTCTGATGGGGTTAGGAAAAGGTAGTGGTGACCTTATATTAAATCTAAATTTTTTGCTGCAGGACTGTGGTTCCATCCAGGCCAAATGTGGAGTTTTTAAACAGTCATTAAAACTTTAACGAAAGATAGCTACAAAATACTTTTTTCATTCATATTTCAACATTAGTCAGAATTATCCTTCAAGTACCTTTTCAAATTGATGCAGTACAATAATGCACACATCCCTGAGGTATCACATTTGTAAACCTTCTCAAACCTGGGTGATTTCTCATCTAGGGATGCAAGACTGGCTGCTAGTTTGGTATCTCACCTATACCTAACTCTTATTTGAAAAACTTGCTAGTTAAGAGAACATGGCATGTTCAACAATGCTTCTACACAGACAGTGGCATTTCAAGACTACGTGATAAACCCATTTAGAAATTCTGTCTGTGTGTAATGCATACACTCAGTATACTGAAAACCCTAATTGCTAGGTTTCTCAAAAAGGTTTCTCTATTTTTGTCTGTCTTGTTGTCATTGCCTCCTCCACTTTTGTATTTGAAGGCAATGATAAAACAATGAGCGTACCTGCAGAGATGCACTTGGTATGCCATTGTTGAAGGTAAAGCTTTCCTGGTGGCTTCCTAACCTGGAAAACAATCAAACAATGAGAGGAAACATATATTTTAACCAGCTACTCCATTGTGACTATTCAGTATAGAGAAGGATGGTAAATAATAAGTCCAGCAGTATTACATGTACTGAAACATGGTAAAACTTAGAGAGGCTTTGGCTTTAGGAAGCAGCACTGTTATCTGAGAGAATGGTCACCCTCTCTATCATAAAATATGCAAAACTCTTTAAAAGGAAAGACAAATTCCATGATAGATTAACTAATGTGACATTACACTTCCTTGAGAGCTTGATTTCATTTAGGTATGTCTAAATCTTTATTAATTTTTATACTAAATCATAGGTATACATTTAGGACTTGCTGACGTGACAAAGACCCTTCAGGGTGAAAACAGGAAAGTTTTGCTTATGTCTAAATGTATCTGGATCAACAAAATCCCCAGCCAGTGACTGAAAAGCAACTACAATTCCTTTCAAAATGCGTGTCACTCAGAAAGGATTTTCACCAAAAACATTTCATGAAAGCTGTGAGCTGCATCTGGCTGTGTAGAAAGCCCTCTGCTTCTTCTGAGAAGTCATCATAAACTGCAGCATTTGAATACTGTGGCACAGCTGACGTTATAAATTGATGGCGGAGTTTTCAATTTAGCCAGATCTGCTGGAATGTCTTATGCTTAGAAAGCAGAATTTTGGATATTGATTTCCTTTAGACTGACTTTACCACTGCTAATCAGAAGTATTAAAGTCTTCTCTCTGAGTTTTCCTTCAGTTATACCGAAATTAAAAGATGGGACAAGATGCTTTTAGCGTTGATAATTTTTAAAAGATCGCCACCCAGTGGTACAAGAGAATTAATGCCATTTTTCAGCGCTCGGGCAGAAGCAGCGTGTATAGCAATGCTAAGAAATGACGGTGCATCTCAAAATAGCGCCATAATAACGCATGCAAAGCAAATATTAAGGATCATGCAATCAAAGGAATTTTTTATTTTAGGGGGGATTAATCAAGGAGATAAACCATTTGAAATGTAGATGACATAGCTTTCACTACCATGCCCTGTTGTAAAAGAAACAGCCCTAAGTAGGTAACTTATTATTTGAGCTATTGACATTGGTTATTACGAAGACGAGAACCACCTGGACTGCACAACTCTGATTTATCACCATTCAGAAATCTCAATAGAAATGATTGCATTAACACGTCTACTTCTTTAGTTGGCTGGGTTTCAAGTAGTTAAGTCTCTTAAAAATTAGTGTACTATTATTTAGTCACAATTTTTCTGGACTAATAAATGTTGCTTGTAAGGTCTATGATTGCAGTGGAAACAGGATTACTCCTAGAGGGTCCTGGACAACAAGTTGGACATGATCCAGCAGTGTGCCCCTGCAGCGAAAGAGGCAAGCAGTATCCTGGGCTGGAGCATCTCCCCTGCGAGGAGAGGCTGAGAGAGATGAGACTGTTCAGCCTGGAGAAGAGAAGGCTCAGGGCATTTCTCATCAATGTGTACAAATATCTGAATGGAAGGTATAAAGAAGATGGAGCTCTTTTCAGCGGTATCCAGCGACAGGACCAGAGGGAATGGAAAAAACCAGAAACATGGGAGGCTCCGTCTGAACATCAAGAAACACTTTTCATAGTATCATAGAATGGTTTGGGTTGGAAGTGACCTCTAAAATCAGATAGTCCAACCTTCCCTGTGAGATTGACTGGCACACGTTGCCTAGGGCAGCTGTGGAATCTCCCTCCTTGGAGACATTCAGAAGTGTATGGTCCTGGGTGACTGGCTGCAAGTGACCCTGCTTGAGCAGGGGGAGTTGGACCAGGTGACTTCCAAAGGCACCTTCCAACCTCAACCATTCTGTGATTCTGTGATTCTGAAGTGGGGTAATCATCTGGTTTGTTTCCATTTACCACTCCAAGCTTACCAAAAGCTATCGCTTAAAGGTTCTTGATTCACAGAAGGAAACTGTCAACTTTAAAGTGTTTGGACAACCAGAACTTCACATTCTACATCTAAAGATGAGTCAATGTGTTTAATCCACTGAATATGACTCTGCAATGACTTTATCCATTCTTATTTGCTTGCTATTTTAAAAATATTTTCAATGTTCTATGTCAGAAGTCATCATTGATTCTTCTGCAAGACTGACGTACCTTCATATCACCTCTAGATTACCTTAATGCTTGGGTTTACAACTAGCAATTTGTTTAAAGCAAAGTAATCGTTAGATAGTATTTTCAGACCAGTTGGACTCTGTATTCCACGGTATCATTGGAAGGCTTTGCAACCAGGCGGCCTTCTCTGGTCTCACATTATTTACTCCTCATTATTTACTCCAACTATGCAGAAGGAAAACATGGTGTTCAGGGAATCGGTGTTTAGATGCAGCTACAGGATCCACCATGAGAGGTGGCCATCTCCTGGCCTGTGGTGTGTCCCTCCCATGTTCCTGGACTTCATGAGAAGCAATTTCATCCAGAACCCCTGTAGGCTGCAATTTGCCACCTAGCAAAAGTGTTGACATTTGGGATCCTGCCCTTTGTGAAATGCAGTGCTTACATAATCATTAATCCTCTCCTGTTTATCCCAGGTTTTTAAAATGTCACTCTCAAGGTGGGCATCAAGTCTCTAGTTTCACATGATTTATTCAATGGAAAATAAAAATGCCAAAGAGCAACTTCTTTCTGGGCACTTAAACAAAGAAGGTCTTTTATGTCTCCAGTGATCCATGAACCTCATCATCATGAAATGTTCATGTTGGTAATTCATTGTGATGTGGCCAACCACGTACATCACCCAATGTAATCAGCTCCAAAGACGGAAAAACACACACATACCCAAGATGACTTCCCCCTCATTCTCTGGAATAAAAAGCCTCCTACAACTATATTCTGCTCTGTTTTGAGCCAGTGATGCAACACGGACAACTTGGCTTGGGAACATCAGCTTGTGTTCCAGCAAAGACCATTCTCCAAACCACTGATGCCAACAAGCTTCCTGTTGAGCAGCAAGGACCAAGTGCCTCTCAGGCAGAGACCCAAAGGAAATTTTACATGAAGATTGCTGTTTTGTAAAATAACTTTATCTTTCAAGACAGATTGCACGCTTAAACTTCTGGCAATTGTATTGGAAGTTAATCCTGAAATCAAGCTCCAGCTCCAGTCACTCCATGGGTATCAGAGCAGGCTGTGCTCAGGATGTGGTCACTACCGGTGTCACGGTTGCCCTGTTACGGCATGTACAGTTCATGTCCTGAAGGTACAATGACAAAACTAAAGTACCCAATGCTTTATCATGCATGTAGTTACACAAACGTTACTCATAGTTGGAATATGTTCATAAAACCATGTAGCTAGGTACGTGTTTGTTTAAGACCTGGGAATAATGCCAGACCTATATTTTCACACTTCCTGTTGCTTAAAGAAACAAGGTGCAGCTGAAATTTGTTGTGTAGCGGGAAGGATGCAGTCCTAAAGAGTGTGGGAGGTGTAAGGCTCCACTGCTCTTGGGTGCATGCAAACCTGTGAGGATTATATTGGATTATGACAGTTGTCTTGGTGCAAATGAATATTGGCTGTGAATAAATCCTAAATTCAAGGGACTAGGTCAGCCTTATTTTAACAGGATGATGGCTAGCATGTTCATTGTATTTTTGTTTTAAACTGATATAACTTAAATAGTACAAAAACTGGAGGTATACTGGTCAGCAGTAGGGAATAAAGATGCAAAGCACCTCAGTATCAGTGTATTATCTTTCCTCATGTAGCTGTTGGTGGAATAAACTGCCTGACTTGTGTACCTTGTAATAATTAGGCCTCCAAACTGATCACGTAATCGCAATTCCTTGATTAGCATGAAGCTTTACTTGGTGAAGGTATCTCTCAAAGTTAAAGCCCCAGTCCACTACATGGACAACTTCTACATCAAAAGCTGCTGATGCTGGCTGCCTAGGGTGTGGTGTTGTCTGATCATATTTACTAGGCTATATTCTTAATCATATCAAGGTCTTACATGCAATTTCTTTTTTGCAATGGAAGCTCAGGTGTAGGCTGGTTTTTTGACTGGTATGTTGAGGAACAAACCAGGTACCTTGGGGGAAACAAACTTCGAGGATTTATTTGCTGCTGCCGTTTGAGCTGAAGAGTTACAGCATTGTAGCTGTGAGCTGTGAAACGCCTCTGTGAATCAGCACAGATGGGATCTGTATCGCATCCCACAAGGGGTTTGCACTTCAGTTCATCTGAGTCTGGCTACCTCAAGCAGACGAAATTTAGGCAGGGTGTTGAACAATGAACTGGTGTGTTTAAACATCTATGGGTTTAATGAATAAATAGCTATGAACAACACTACCAAAATGGTTTCTCTGTCTCTTTGCCTTTATTCTCATTTCTACAGACCTTGCAATAGAAGCAGTGTCTCAGCTTAAGCCACGCTGAGAAACTGAAGCAGAAAACAAGGATCAACTTTCTTTACCAGCATCCTCCTCTGTTTAGGTGTGCCTGTACTTTGCTACAGTAATGACAACCACATTTATCTCAAACCAAACTCCTTTTCTTTTTACATATTCATATAAATTAATGGAAATTTCACATGTTTAGTACAGATTTTATTTCTCTGGGTAGGACAGTATGATGAAATTAGTCACGATTTTAACAATTGTCTTGGAATATAAAGATCTGCTTATGCTTCCTGGAGGGAAGGGATGCCATCCAGAGGGACCTGGACAGGCTGGAGAGGGGGGCCTCTGCCAACCTCATGGAATTTGGTTGATTCCATTAAAACTGTGTAACTCCCATGATTATAATGTGTTTATACAATTTCATTAATGTTAAAGTAATGAAATAGTGATGTAGGCCAACTGTCTTCTCTTCACAGACCCAACGCTGCAATGAACAGTCTGTCAAGGAGATAAAAACTCTTATAGAACGTAATCACCTGACTGCAGACGTTCAGGGCAGATTTTGTAGGTGTCCCATGATTGCACTAATCTCTTCTGAACATGTGGCAGCCTCCTGATGGCTTGGCAGGATGATTTTGCCGCACCCAGCTCCACCAGCCGTTGACAGGTGGTCTCATTCTTCATTTCACAGTAGGCTACTAAATAACTGCTGCATTTCATTACACAAACGATGAGGGAAGAATATTCCTACAGTACTAACTGCAGGGAATACCATGAGATGCAAAAAAAAAGATCCATATTCAGTCCATATTTAGCTCATTTTTGGAAAGAAAGTTGAGTTTGGACTTCGGTGAGGCTTGGTTGTTGGGATTGCTTTACTTCCACAAGGCCCTAGAGGCTGAAAACGTGGATAAGATGGTATTTGTTCAAAAGCAGTTCTGTTCATTTGTTTCAGACCTGTGCAGCTGCTAAGCCACGATTGGGTGCTCCTAAATCGATTTCAAATCCTATTTTTTCCAGGAACCAAATTCACCCACAGCCTGGCTCAGCCACAGAGCTCAACTTGACGCCAGAGTTGTCACTGGTTTCACTTTATTAAGATAGGATAACAAACAGCAATGGTTTACTGTAATTCAAGCAGTGGGCAGCTGTCCAGCTACCTGAATGCCATAACCTTCAAGCTACAAGTCTCTTTGGTATACATTTATTTAGTTCCTTATATCTTGTAGCATACTGTTGGGTATTAGCTTTCATTAAGCCCTTCCTAAATGGTTACATACTTAACCCAACACAAGCTCCAGGCCTCAGCAATGATAGGCACTCAGGTCAGGCTACGTATCCTTTAAGGCTGTAGCTGGGCTTGTCTCAGTCTGGAGATGTAATACCACAGGTATCTTTTGCAGACCATTCTTAGTCCCTGGATGGACTACAGACATTCTGCTCATTTCTCTGGTATCTGAGCCTTTAGCAGTCACACACTCCTCTTTACTTTGGCTGCACAACTGTAATAATTAGACTTGCTGTTTTCCAGGCCCTTTTTGCATTGCGTTAACCTATGCCTCGCTGCAGTCTGCATCTCTAGCATTTGCAATACAAATGCACCTGATGCCTCCAGCCCTGGCAGTGCCTCTGAGAGCTACCCCATAATCAAAGATGGGCTGCACCAAGGTCACCCCCAAGCAGTAGCTACACACCCAGTCTCACATCTGTGGGATGGCCTCATGCTCTTTGGAGCACCCATTATTCTTCCCACTTTGTCCACCATTTTGGTCAGTCCTTTGGAGTCTCATGCATCAGCAGTCAGGTAAGATAAGAGGTCTGTTATACAGCAGGCATTCCTTTAGAAAGGGATTCACTGCCTTTGTGTACAGACTTGTTTGCATTTACTTTTGTTCTTTCTTTCTTCTGTACTGAAAACCTGCCTCTAACCAGCCTGTAATGTTCAGTACAGACTCCTGTGTAAGAGCAAAGCAGGAGTTGGTACTGGGACTGGTGCTGTTTAACATCTCTGTCAGTGACATGGATGGTGGCATTGAGTGCACCCTCAGCAAGTTTGCCGACGACACCAAGCTGTGTGGCGCGGTCGACACGCTGGAGGGAAGGGATGCCATCCAGAGGGACCTGGACAGGCTGGAGAGGTGGGCCACTGCCAACCTCATGGAGTTTAACAAGGCCAAGTGCAAGGTCCTGCACCTGGGTTGGGGCAATCCCAAGCACAAGTACAGGCTCGGTGGAGAGTGGATAGAGAGCAGCTCTGAGGAAAAGGACTTGGGGGGACTGGTAGACAAAAAGCTGAACATGAGTTGGCAGCGTGAGCTGGCAGCCCGGAAGGCCAACCGTATCCTGGGCTGTATCCAGAGAAGTGTGGCCAGCAGGTCGAGGGAGGTGATCCTGCCCCTGTACTCTGCTCTGGTGAGACCCCACCTGGAGTACTGAGGGGGACGTTCAGAGTGATGACATTTGTCTTCCCAAGTAACCGTTATACATGATGGAAACCTGCTTTCATGTGGATGGCTGAACACCTGACTGCTGATGGGAAGTGGTGAATGATTCCTTGTTGATGATCTCTATTCCACCCTAAAAGATTGTATTATTCTATTATGTTCTTCTCCACTACATATTGAATAGGACTGATCTCAGGTGTCTGGTCATATAAAACAATGTTGCTTTCTACTTTCTTAAAATTGGTGATGTCACAAAGTTTCCCACAATTTATCTGTTTTGTAGAGAAAGTCTGCATTGGTGGGAGCTGAGGATTCACACGTATGAGACCCATAGGAATCTTAAGTAAAAACACGAAGGGAACTAAGCCAACAATTTGACACTGTCAGCAATTTTCACTGTCTTACAAGTTACCAGATATGAAACATTCATACAGCTATTGGATCACCACCAACAATTAAGTTTTCCCCACATCTGTGGTAAGCAGAAGTTAATATCCCTTAAATTATGCATTTCAGGCTGTGGTCTCCTTAACTAAGAATGTGATTATAGGTAATGCACACCAGCTGTGGAAATTCATCCCTTGTTGGGATGAATGGGGCAGGAGGGAGAAGTGAAGAACTAGCAAACAAATAGAAATACTATACCATGAGTATTTGATTTCTTCCTTTCTCCTACTGTAGTTAAGCTGTGCAATTTTATAATTTGCTCTTCTGCTTTACACATAAATGTAAGGTCAGGGAAAAAATCCATGTATGCATATTGTAAAGATTTATGTATTTATGTGTATGTTCTATGCTAGCATACATAGAACTCTACATGGTAAAGACATCACAATTCAGTACATCCTGATACTGACAATGCAAAAAACATGGTTTCTCAGTAAATAGAAGCATATATATATACAAGTAAAGCAAACTTGTTATGCTTTCTTGTATTATAAAGAAAAATATTTAGAGGTTTTTATTATCCTATGTAATATTAAAACTCCTATCATATTAAAACATTTGAAAACTACAAATAATTTAATCAGAAAAAAACGACTGCATTTGACTCAAGACATACACCAAACTGCAACAGAAGAGGTCTAACTACCTCCTGTATTTTCTTAGCTGGTGTAAATGCAACAACCAGTTCTGCTGGATGACATGTAGAAGGAAGGAACAGAAGCTGTATCAATCCACTTTCTTTCTCCTCATAGAACAAAAAAAAGCAACTTATTAATAACAGTCTCTTGACAAAAGAGTTGCCATTGTGGATGGGTCAGGGCAGGGAGGTGTAGAATAACAACTCCTTTTAGTCCTACCCACCACAGTGGCCACATAAATGGGAACAATACATGATCTAGTGTTTGGAATTAATCTCCACCCATTAATTCTTTTAAAATACCACATTCTCTTTCATCTTTTTCTTCTTTTAAATTTGTACATAATATTTCAACGTATGTCACTGTTTTAGTCATCCTGACAATCAGAATTTGTGGAAGAGGGCAGCAGCAGAATATAAATCGTTCATTCCAGCAGACTCCATTAAATATGGTTTTCACTTATTAAAGAGAACATTTCAGAGATAATAGAAAGAGAATTACGTTGAAACATAAATTCCAATTGATTATTTTTAAAAAATTTTGTTGCCTGATATCCAAACGATGCTGTAATCTACTGACAGTAATAGCTCTGGGTTAGTTTTGTTTGTGGGTAGGTCCTTTTAATCAATCATTTATTTTTAAACAATTGACATTGACCCAATATCTGAAAAATGAACTGTTGAAAAAGGAGTAGATGTTACAGGGCATTGATTCCCACATGTGCTATGAAAACAATTGCACACATTAATGGTCATATATTAGTGGTAATTACATGATTAGCTGTGAAAAGCCATACTAAAGCACACCCAGTAAAAGTCCAAGTTTTGAAGATTCATTAAATCTGATAATGTTTCAAAACCCAACTTTTGCCAAAATAAGTGGGGAAAAATAGACACCATATAGAGAGGGTTAATAAGATATAAAACTTGAATTGCATGAGGATGTATAAGGTTTTGGTGTTTAAAATGTATTCCTAATGTTCATATACAGAAATTTAAATAAAATTTGGTATTCCTCATGGAGATTGCCTTTGTGCATCCAAGTTTGTTTTAAATCAAAGTCCTTAGCATTTTCTGATTTTTCCTTAGCATTTGATTTGCTAATTTTTTTATGTAATTGATTTTGAAAGTTCTATTAACCAAATAAAACTATTCCTTAGACAAAGCACCATCCACACTCTCATCTACTGAGATTATATACATGTGTAAGTATGCATATGTACTACACAAAAGTACATATATTTAATACTTAGGTTTACTAAAGATGCTATATTTACTATACAGTGGGGGGGAATAAGAAGAAAGAGTGCTAAGGCAAATACTTTTAGATGAATCTTGTAGAAGATTATCACCCAGGGCCTAATTTTACATGCATTAGACATAAAGAATGTTAGAAGAAATATACATAAATTATTACATGCTAAACAATGTAAGAATAAATAACTTGCATACTGTCCCAGCAGAACTGGTCATCCGAAAATTACAATTACTACAGAAATTATGAAAAAATAGGGTAGGTGGTATGCTATAGACTAAAACCAAATAAAATAGCAAAATGAATGAATAGGATGTAAACCAAAAAAAAACTATAGCACCAACACAGCACTCATTTGATGACTTCAGAATTCTCACTGTTACAAATTAAACCAGAATTTCAACATTAAATGCTTCTCTCTTAAGAAAATGTCTTTGTTTTTAATTTGCAGTATCCAAATACCCATTCGCCAAATACCACCCCCCTGCTATTTCTTTCACAACATTAATTCAGACATATAGTGACCAAATGAAGGCTCAGGGTAATACAATTAAAACTGCAATAATTTAAAACCATAGAAAAATATTTTTGTTGATGTTAAATGCATCTTAGTACTTAAATATTATAAAATCTATCACCAATGGCTAGCAGAATAAATAATTGTAACTCCTAATTATGTATAAACTTTGCACCACTGCATGTACACTTGAGCCAAAATACAGAAATTTTAAATATTCATTAATGGCAATATAAAAATCAAGAAATACACTAAATATATCCTTTCTGAAGGAATTTATCTCTGGTTTTACTTCACTTTAAGTAAAGAACAACTTAGCTGATATTTGAAATTAATATTAAATATGGTGATAGAGTTTTTCATATGTTAAAGATAAAACAGACACCAGTGTGACCCTCAACTTTTTTTGGTTTTGTTCTCCTTCAAAATGCTATAGTTTGAAGCAGCGTACTCTTTGAAATAGAATGGTTCGTCTGGCCTGAGTATAAAGACAGCTTAAAATTTTCTATTGACTTCCATATAAATAATTATGGTGATAACCTAATAAATCAAAAAATAAATTCTTTTTCTTGTAAAATACTTTGAAACAGTATCTAGTACACATCAGAACTTGAAAATA
Organism: Eurypyga helias; assembly: GCF_000690775.1. Classification (NCBI taxonomy): domain Eukaryota; kingdom Metazoa; phylum Chordata; class Aves; order Eurypygiformes; family Eurypygidae; genus Eurypyga; species Eurypyga helias. Next base: position 3,361 of record NW_010270114.1, on the reverse strand, counting down.
GTCCTTGAGTTAGCCATTTAACAAACTATGAGAATTAAATAGGTAACGTGTAAATGAAAGCAGTATGAGGCTCTTAAAGCTTAAACATAAAGTACTGTGCAATGCAAAAAAAAAGAAGTAGGGAAAAAGGATAAAAATATGATCTTAAGGCAGAGAGGGGAGGTATCAAAGGGGAAGGAAGATATCAGTGAGGGAGAGATGTTAGCATAAACTGAAGAAAGAAGACATAGGGACCACTAAAGTTCATTAAAAATGTTCAAAACTGAACAGTTTTGCAGCAGAAATTGACTATCTGAAACATTTTACACCTTAGTGCCCTCAGCACTTTCCACAGAAAGCAGGCTCACAGCCAGACTGCCATCATCTCTTCCTTGGCAGGCTTCCCAGTTCTCTAGGTATCCAGAAAGCCGTTTCCCTAGAAATTCTGCCCAGAGAGCCAGAAAAAGGCCCAGTACCCAGTGTCTGAGAGATATAGTTTTCTGCTGGTGATACTCACAATTTGCTGATTTTTTCTCTTTTGTAGCTAGAAAGATACAACCTACTTTCTTTGTCCTCAGTTTCTTACCTGTGAGGGACCGTCTTCTCCTACATAATAGATATCAAGTAATTCTCCACATCCTACCAACCCTCCTGTAAATCAGTTCCAATTCGAGTTCACTTTGTCCCATCACGTGGTTTCTGCAGTACCTTTTTACATAAAATTAAATCTTCCTTATCTGTAGTAGAAATTTTTCACTTTATATATTAGACTAAGTTTTCACAGAAATTATTATCTACCACCAGATCAAAGAAGGTAGCTGAAGGAAACAGCATTGAAATCCTTCTTTCAATCTGTATCTCTGTGCGCTTGAATTTTTATCTAGTTTTCCATTTATGTCAATTGGTCTGAGACACCACATTCTCTTACAAGTCTTGTTGTCTCAGACCACCACAGACACAGGAACACAACTACAATGTCCCAGCAAAACACTTTTCTTCATGATCAAACCACAATGATCCTTTGCAATCATCTTGTGATCGACTACCCACAAACAGCCATTTATCTAACAACGCCGTTAGTCACAGGGTACACCACACTGTACTCTGCACTAGTGCATTTCATTCCATTTCTTACAGTCCATAACAACACCAAGCTTTTTCAGTATAATACTCAGATTTTTCTCCATTTTATCAACAATTCTCAAATTTGTTTCAGCATGTTGATTCTATGAGTATTCATCTAGTTCTTTTGACAAGGTTATTAGCAAAAATTAGTCTCAAGACTGGTCCTAGACACACTGCTTCAACCTGAATACCTTTTATTTCAGGACCCATAGCAATCATTCCATTAGCTTAATAAAAAAGTTGGTCATCTGAAGAAAAGTCAGCCTTTTGTGAAGAAGGAGTACTGCTCTCAGTAACACACTTCCAAAAGCTCAGCTGGCCTTTGACCCCAGAAAGTGAGGGGTTCCTACAAAACTCATCCTTTCAGTCTCTCGATTCTTTAATTGTTCTCATGTTCTGGTTGCCTCTTCCCAGAACAGCAGAGCAGGGGCTTTTTAACACCTCTGTTCTACAAACGAAGAATAACCAGGTCATTTAACAAAATAGTTCATTTGATTAGTCCTTCTTCCCTGACTTTTTTTTTTCCCCCCACTCTATTTTGATACCTGGTTTAAGGTGACTGAAGCTACTAAGGAATAGAGTCTTGTGTTGTTGATCAGCTTTTTAATAATTTCTCTTGCAATTGCTGTAAAGTCATGATCTCTTAAAGAACACTCTAAGCCTTATTCACATTATAAACTCTGCAGTTTTAAGCCTTCTACATATAAATGGTATTATATGGTTACAGAAACAGTATTTTATGGTTTTTTTTCCTGAGATGTGTTACTGTCATTTTAGAATAGAAACCATTGTGAGATCTCACTAGTAAGCAGAAATTTCTGTGACAAGTATGGAACAAGTTAATTAATTGCTCTTATTTTTCATATTCCTCCCAATGAATGCTACCAAAATTATGTACTGTGAATGACAAAAATTATATTCACCCAGTAATAAAGTCTGCCAGCAGAAAAAGAATGCACATTGATCTCAGCTTTAAATATTTGCCTTTTATCTGACAGAATAACCACATGCAGTATTTATTAATAAAGTCACATCTCAACAGAAGCCTATAAAAGATACTGCTCCTAGGCATAACAAAAGAAAAAAATCAAATTAAGATTACTTACTTGATTAAGTATATCTTGTTTCTGTAATGCATGAAAGGAAAGAAAGAACACATATACATTAGTGCAGTGTCGTAACACTCAGGCACTGTTTTTATAACAACTATTTTTGCTGAAAGGTTAGTGATGTAGATGAACAGGTTTAAGATATTAGACAGACTATCCCATTTTCTTGTATTAGCACATATGTCAAGAAACTGGTTTTAAGTCAGCATTCTAGTCTTGATTAGGGAGAACAAGCAATTTATTTTTAATCATGCAATGACAGAAAACCAAGAAAAAGAAAATATGTTTGTCTTTCATCCTTGTGTATTTAAAAAAAAAAAAAAAAAACACATTAAAAAAAAAATCACTTGTTGCCAAGAGCAGCTGTTAAAGAAACAACTTGATTGGAAGTGAATGCAGTGATAAATTCCATAAATAAATTAACAACAAAAGGAGAGCTAAGGAGAATCTCCATCCTTTATTGGATGCAGGGGGACACATAGTGACAAAGGGTAAAGATAAGGCTGAGGTACTTAATGCCTTCTTTGCCTCAGTCTTTAACAGTAAGACCAATCGTTTAGAGGGTACCCAGACCCCTGAGCTGGAAGACACGGATGGGGAGCTATATGTTATACCATTCAGACATGCACAAGTCTGTGGGGCCAGATGGGATCCACTCAAGGTTACTGAGGGAGCTGGGAGAAGTGCTCACCCAACCACTTTCCATTATTTATCAGCAATCCTGGCTAAACAGGGAAGATCCCGGTTGACTGAAGGTTAGTGAATGTGATGTCCATCTACAAGAAGGGCCAGAAGAACAATCCAGGGAGCTGTCAGTCTGACCTTGGTGTCAGGGAAACAGATAATCATGAGTGCAATCAAACAGAACATACAGGACAAAGAGGTGATCAGGCCTGGCCAGTCTAGGTTTCTGAAAGGCAGGTCCTGCTTGACTAACCTGATCTTTTTCTATGACAAGGTGACCCAGTTTAACTCCAGCCAGCAAAATACCACAAAGCCACTATCACACCTCCCCATTTCCTCCAATGGAGGGGGGGAATGGGAGAAAAAAGACAAGGAAGCTTGTAAGATTGAGATAAGAACTATTTACTAATTGAATATAAATGAATATATATAAACATAGAAATGAATATATACAAATAGTACTA
>NW_010270113.1:1932-29222 GCF_000690775.1 Eurypyga helias | reverse complement strand
GGGGGGGGGATATTCAAGCTGTTCATAATCATCCAAATGATGAAATATTAGGACATAACTGTCTCAAATGCAACCTTAGAAGCCTGGAAAAAAAAAAAGAATTTAGAAGCAGAAAATTTCTTGTAGTATTTCATTTTAATCTAATCACATTTAAAACCTCATTTGCTGTGTATTATGCTGTAAGACTGCTGCAGAAATTCCACCCATTCAAAGTGTACAGTAGCATTGTGCTCTATTGTTTAGCCAGTTCTCCGCAAGACTCCACAGAGAAGACAGTACAGATTAATTTTCATATGCCCTCCCTTCGGAATACATGATGCACTAGAGGAAAAAGTGGTTTTGCGTTTGATGGCTCGCAAGCTATTTTTAGAGGTTTGAAGTTAATCCAGCTCTGAGCTGCTCCAGCAGTGATATATCCTCTCAGCCTCCGCACAGGCATTCCGGCCAGTCTGCTGTAGCAAAACTTCCATCCAGGTATTAAGAAAATCAAACTAACATTTTTAACAGGCAAAGCTGCTTAATTGCTTATGTTCCTTCCCAGGTACTAACGTGGACAAGTGCCCGCTCACCAGGAGTATACTACTCTCCCCAGGAAAGAGTTTTCAATCCAAGGTGAAAATCTTCTGTATTACATGTCTTGCAATTTTTCTTCACCTAAATTCCACTCTCAATAAAGATCACTGTTCTAGAGCCACATATGCCTCAGTTTGACAGAGATACTTATGCACCAAACAAAACTATCTGGATGGTAGTATAAGGGGTTGGCTAAAGGCACAGTGTGCACTGCTAAAGACACAGGCAAACCTTTCAAAAAAGAATATGGTGAAGGAATGGATTGTTTCATGCCTCATCTACGGAGGATTTGCGAAATGACCTGGCAAAGTAGTGAGATAGCACCAGCTGGCAAATTAAGTTTCCTCAAAGAAGGGATGAAACAAGTTAAATATTCCTCTGGTTTTAAGGAGAATGAAGATAAAGTATCTTCAACAGATAGCCTCAAGTACCACATGAAAAGGCAGGATTTTTAGAATTGGATTTTTAAGTAGAAGCCTATTCTGAGACAGCTAGGGGGCTGGCATATTGTGCTCATGGGATGAACAGAACAGGAAAGGCATGAGGGAGAGGAAAGGTAAACCCCGAGTAAAAGTCTAAACTGGAATTTAAACAGGATGCTAACATGCACTGGTGTTGTGCCATACAAGTCTACACATATGATTTTCCATAAGCTTCATAACCATAATTGTACATGCCTCCCACTTGCTGCTTCAGGAAACAGAACTTTTGGAAGTACTGCTGAAAGAGAATGGATCTATCTTTGCACATCATTCAAGCCACATGTCATCAGACACCATTGTCCTTACCTATCTAGGACATCAAAACTGAACACTCTCTGGCACGCGGAACTCATCCACGATCAGAGCCCTTGCTTACAAATCCAACAGATTACTCTAAACCTGCAGCTCATGCCAATTTTTATCTATAAAGTAAGATGGGCAATACTGCCCATCTCTTCCTACCGCTCAGTCAGAAGTGGCATGTGCATAAAGAACTAGTAGGCATTGTTCCCAAACAGCTTGCATTCCTTAAAGTACTGTGCAAGCACTAAATTAATTTTGTAGACTGGGGTTGCCTCAGCCACCCAGCACCAGCGAATGGGGAAGGGGGCTTTTAATTATAAAAGCGAACAAAAGACTTAGTTTCACCCAAGCCTCGCAGGTTGATTCGCACAGGTATGCCCACTCCTCTCAGACGAGTTGAGGAGTTTTGCAGTGTTTAGCGTAGCGCAGAGAACAGAAGCCAAAGTCAGCCCTTGGGAAGGACCCCAGCATCAGAAGAGGCATGTGAACACCCACCCCGTTCTGCAGGAACCGTGCTCGCACTCCATGGCTGCACCGCAGCCGCCGAGCTGTCATCCACAGACCTGCGCCCCGTGAACACAACAGATGGTTCTCAAACCAACTGAATTGAGACATAAAATTCACTTGAAAAGAAGAAAAGTGAGCCACAGAACCAGTGGCTTTTAGAAATTAACACTAAACTCTCATCTTTAGCAGTCTTCTCTATTTTTTTTCCTGCCACACAGACATTTATTCACATACAATGAAACACAAACAAGTCAAGCTATTTCTCCCACACGCTAAGGCAGAAAAGAAATCACTGCAAAATGTTTCTTCCTTTCAGAAAAATATTACAAAAGCACTCTGTTCCTATGGTGATGGGGTCCTACCTAGATGAGGAAAGCCACTGCCTAAGAGAGTAACACAGAGGCTCAAGGCTGAAAAGGATATAAGCACATTCTGGATCCAGACATTTTCCACTTGTTCGTGGATGCCTCAGTGAAGGTATTTTTTCCTGCTATGAAGGTCTAATGGAGTTACAGCACCTACTGTTATTTCAAGTGCCATTTCGTCTCCACTGGCCATTTAATCTACACCTGTATTGGTATAACTGGATTACATTATGAAAATCTGAATTGCTTCCAAATGCATCCAGTTCTAAATTTAAAAATCAAATCCCAGTTTATACAGTAAGTTTGGCTATAATGATACAAGCAATATAGAAAAATAACAGTAATTTAAAGCACAAAAATAATTTCTCCATCACCCTCCCCCACCAGCTTAAGAATTTATATTGTGAGGTTCATTTTACTTGGTTTAACAAGTAGCTTGCATCTGTTGGAAATAGCAGTATTTAGTGTGGAACAGTTGAATAAACTATGTAAGGAGACAGCACTGCTAATCTGGTATTAACCAGGATTGTTTACAAATATAAACAATTTATGTAGGGGTTTAAAGATTAAACAGAACTTTACATTGAGACTGTTCTGAGTTATGTTTGGTTTTTTTCTTGGTAGTTTTTTGTTGTGGGTTTTTTGTTTCTTTTTGGGTTTTGTTTGATTGATTGGTTGGGTTTGGTTTTTTTTGGGGGGGAGAGAGGGAGAGGAAAGAGGGCAGTGGGGTTTTTTGGGGTTTGGTTGGGTTTTTTTTTTTTACGTGAGGGGGGGGGGGAAAAAAAAAAAAGGGACATAGAAACACAGCTCCACTCCAGACACAAGGCCAAGTATCCCATAGTACTGACAGCGTCTCAGGGCCACAGTTCATGAAATCTAACTCAGAAGGCTCTTCCTAACATATATTCTACGCTTTGGACAGGTTAAGACTACAAACACACCCAAAGCCACTGTATTCATGAGGACAACTGAAAAGCTGACACAGCTCATCTGCAAGCTTAGAAATGAGAATTAAGTTTAAAGCAGATAAGCAATTGCTTCTGCAAGTTTGCCAATAGTGCTTTTAGCTGTCTCTCTATTCTCACACTTCCCCCCCATCCCACCCCGCACTCCCCACCCACAAAAGAAGAACCCTTATGTTCTTGGAAAAAGAGGATAAATATAGCATCTAGTAGATCAAGTACTGGGAAGGCTCCTAACTGTCCCATGCTTTCAAGGCTCCATCAGCTTCATCTATCAGCAACGTCAGCACATATGGAGCGCTTTTCTGGCCCGACCCTGACATCGCACACACGAGCACACAAATACAGGTGAGCTGCTCGGTGAAGCCAAGGAAGCAGCCTTCAGACATGGAGCTTGATCTTGAACAAATCAGGTCCATCACACTTAATTTAGCCATAACTCTGCCACTGAGTAATATGTGTATATGGACACACACGTGCACTTTGAAGAGTAACTACAATATTAATGGTCAAAGCATCACATTCAGTTCACTATGAATAACAATTGTATCAATTTAAATTGTCATGGTTTAAATTGAATCAAAGTTGTATCAATTTAATTATTCCCACCTGATGAGAAGCATTTACTCAGTTTTGCACAAGTGTAAACAAAATAATGTTAAATAACTTCACACTTCGTGCCCTGAGCCTTGCCAGGGAGCTAAATGGAGAACATTAGAAATGGGTCACACTGGTGACATAACAGAAGCAGCTCGTCACTCCACTGCGTCTGTTTCTCAGTGCTGAGAAACATCGATTGATGTAACCTGGATAATGCCCAGTTTATAAACTGCTTGGAGATCCCTAAACACCAGGGCACTCCAGGTCTGCTCCAAAGCCTACTAAGTTTTAATGTGTGCTTATATCCCGGGAGTGGGAGGGTGGGGTGGGGAGAGCAAGAAGCAGAAGAGGCTACAAACTAAATATTTGCATCTGATAAAGAACAGTAGCTGATCATTCAGTGAAATTCCATCACAGCAAGTGAAAGTGAAAATTCAATGCTGTAGCATTAAGGATTTATTTATATTTCAGTTGCAAATGCTGCTGTTGCTTGTGCTGCCAGTAAAGATTTACTGATTTTTAAAAACTGCACTAGCCACAAGGCTTCTGCAAAAAATATCTATTGTGCTTACATTTAAAAAGCACTATCTGTTTAAACTTGAAGCTTGCAGTGAGGAACTCAGTAGTTTGTCTACAAATTGATTATATTGAGCCCCTTTCCTCACAATCCTGCCCTTAAAGCGTCAGGTTTCTGGCAAAGACTTCAGTAACATTTTGCTTTACAAATAAAAATATGTGCCAGTCTATCACTTCCGGCACTTCACTGCAAGCCAAACATTATCCCCACAGAGCATTAAAAGTTAGTATGTGCCATAGCAAAATATATCAAAAAAGACAGCTTTAAAATATCATCACTCCCTTTAAAAATAAACAGGAATTCCAAAACCTTACTGTAGCACGTGGGAGTTCAAATACTAAATATTGTGAGATTTGACAAAGGTCTCTCTTTGATTCGATTCAACAAAGGGTCTCTTAGGACCCCTACATAACAGCATGACTTTACCCGCTTTTTTGCACCATGCTCAGCCTCAGCTCTTATCCTATACTTTGGAAGGTGACAGAATTCCCCGGCTTCGTATATGACAGATTTTATTCTTTTCTTTAAGCCAATGATGCACTGAAGTATGGCTAGGAAAACCAGTGACAGCTTTTTCTGAATGCTCCCCACACAATTATTTTAAAACATTTCATCCAGCTGCCAGCTTCTCCTCTTGGCAGCTGGCTTTGGCTTCCATCCTGGCCACAGTCTGGCTTCTCCACCAAGTTTCAGCCAGAGGCTGGAAAGAGATTCCAAACGGAGATATTTAAGTTCTTAACAATTTGTTTCTTTTGGGGTTTTTTTCCCTTTCAGTCCTAGAGTGCACGCTTTTGGATGACACCAGCACGGTCCATATGGGCTAAGTGCTCTACATAGGAAGGAAAAAATGGTGCAGAGGAGTCTTAATATAAACTTCCAGGCACACAGAGGAACAGTGACAGTACTAGGATTTCTTGGTTATCCCCAGAAAATACACAACCTAACTCAGCAGAACACTGCTGTGCATTGCTACCTGTAGTCCCAACTGACTGCATTCCCTGCTTGTGTTTGAAGTTAACACATTTTTGAAGGATTAGCAAAGCTTACTCCTGCTTGATGCTAAGCTTCAACTGAATTTGATAAGAGAGAAACTGAATACTATTAAGACTTTAAACTCTTAAAGTAACTGCACAGAACTATTTATTCCTAACATCCCACACTTGAACTTACAGCCTGTAATTCCTAAGTCTCAGCTCCTTTAAAGCCAAAAGCAGTTCTACTCACAGTTTTAAAACAATAAATACAGAAGATCTGTAAGGTCATCCACACCTTTTGAGCACCTGACTCCATGTGAAACCATCTCCAGTAGATTAGAACAGCCCTCAATTAACCATTTCAGTGTGTAATAAAATTATTCAAATGCCATTCCAATTTCAAAGTGGGTTCCTAAATACATTTCATATGCAAGTGTTAATATGGATTATTCTTACACATGTATTGTGAGAGTATAACTCGGCTACATGTACTTCTACAAAGGTAAATGCCTGCTATATTATTAACAAACAGTTCCCCAGTTCCTGCTATAAGTAACAAAAAAGTAAATCATGACACGACTCCTATAATCCCCCTCCAAGCAAAACTATTCACTGCTGGTTTGCATTAAGAACACATTACTGCCAAGCTCCAAGATGTCCTGATTGTGCTTCTGAACTCCCAAACAATTACTTTTATGCTGTTGACATTCAGCCCGTTGATCTATCCAGAAAACTTAAATCATGCACTGCCCCACAGTATGCACTAATTACTTCAAACATCAATTGCAAGTCTAATAAAACTGCTTTCAAGGGGTGATGGTTATAAGCTTGCCAGGACTTTGTCATTTAGTATTATTAAATTTCAAATCTATTATCATTCCAGGTTGTGCAAGCTAGACTAGAGTTAAGCTGATTTACCAAGACAAGTTACGCTGCGTGGCCCTGAAAGACATCATGTGGAAACAGGAAGCTTATCTATAAAAAGGCACATAAAAGCATGAGCTCATAATCTACCTGAACACACAGAAGATGACAAAAGAATCATTAGTTCAATATCAAAACTGTATTTCAAGCTCACAGAGGCAAACTAACTGTAATCTCATCCAAATAAAACTAAGTCAACATCTACACAAACATAAGCTACTATGTTTATTCCGCAGTTACTGATAGAGTTGTTACAGATTCATTAGTAATTGTGTAAATCCAGAAAAATTATGCTAATACATGCATCAAAATATTGGACTAAGTCACCCATTTAATGTATAATTAAAGGATAAGTAAAAACATTAACAAAGAAACTACAGCTATTCCACTGTATCTAATTTCTACACAGTGATACTATTATACCTGGGGTTTATATTATGGTACCGCTTTAAGAGCACAACCAAACCTGACAGACTGCATCAGTGTATGGAAGTCTTAAAAAGATCAAGGAAAATTTATACAAAGAATGTGATAGGAATCTCTTAAAACCAGGTCATCAGTTCACACCTAATCTTGCCAGAAGAAATTAAAAACTGGACCAAAACATCCTCACTTTATTTGGCCCAGTACTTGTATTAGAGTAACAGAGTCTATAAAACAAGCCCAAAATTTCCATAGAAAGGTGACCACTTCATAAGAACTAGAAATAACAAGAATACCTGCTTGCACGCCCTAAGCTTGTGAAGCCTAAGTGAAGGCGTATCAAAGAAAACAGAAGTGGAAGAATATTGCTTAATTATTGACATTTAAAGCCATCAGCTGAAGACAGAGTTGCCCAATATCTTTACAGCTTCAACCCTTGTTACATTAAAGAATTTAGAGCAGTAGCCTATTGTTTTGCTCTTAATGCAAAACAAACCCAGATACGAGAGGGCTCTATAGTAAGAGGGGCAGGAAGATGGAACTTGCACTTGCTTTATCCACTTTGCCAAGGAAGTTTAAATTCATGCTTGCCACTGCTAATAACCATCTAACTCTTCTGTATGTGTGCGCATGTACCTATTTTCCTTTCTCTACCCAAAACCACAGTTGGCTAACATCTTTCAGTTGATTGCAATCAGTAGAAATAACAAATGAGCAGAGATACTGTTTAAAGACAGGTAAACTTGAAGTGCTGGGAAAAGGATTACCCCCGCAGAACAATCATGAAAGATGTGTGATAAAAGAAGAAAGCAATGTGCTTGGGAGGCAGACACACATGACCTATCCTCAGAAAAGAGAGCTCTGGAAGTTGTAAAGCATGGATTAATATATCAGACAACTGGTCTAGTATTCGTTCTACTTGTTTTAAAGTATGTTCAATTTGCCAGCCCTCATATGAGCAGGAAGAAAAAAAAAAACAGCAAAAGAAATACTTAGAGATTCTGAAAGCTTCAGGTAACTACCACCTAGCTCCAAACTCAGCATGAATTATCAAAATAACATAATTGGAAATCCATTAAAGCTGAATAAATTGCAAGTTATTCCTTTATCTTTCAACTAGAATTTCACCTTAAACTTCCACCAAGAAAAGGTCATGCTACACAAAGAGGTGAATTCAGCCTACTGTTAAAGAACCTTTTAGTTGAGAAGCTACACCATCTGCAGCAGGTTGAGATTATCTCACTCAGTTCTTGAAGACTGGAGTACAAGGTATAGTACATAAACTGAGCACCCAATGCTGACCCTGAAATAACAACCTAGGCAAAGGGTGTTAGCAGGGGACAAGAACTACACAGAATACTTACTTCAAAGTTTTGAGACTCAATGTTTACATTTACTCTTGTGCTGGTTTTAGTCAGGACAGTTAATTTTCTTCACAGTAGCTGGTACGAAGGTCTGGTTTGGATTTGCCCTGAGAATAGCACTGATAAGGTGTTTTTCAGTTGGTGCTGGGGAGTGCTTGCACCAATTCAAGGTCTTTTCCAGCGTCTGATATTGCACCTGTGTTCCCAGCTTCCTCCCTACAGGCAGCGTGTGACACACAGTTGAGACAGCTAACTCAAACTAACCAAGGGAATATTTCATTCCATAGCACATCATGCTCAACGCATATGTGGGGAGTGGGCTGGGGGGCTATGGCTCCCTTGTTAGCTTGCCTGTTAGCTCACTTGCTCGTTCGTTCGTGAGTTGGTGGGTTGATTGGCTTTCCGGGTCATGCTGTCACTCATGGGGTTGCTTGGACTCTGCTGCGATAGCTCTCGTGCTCCAGCTCTCAGGTTCTGACTATCGCTACTCGGGACCTGGCTGTATGTCAGTCAGTGGGTGGTGAGCAATTGTATAATTTGTTGGATTTTCTATTATTTTAATTACTCACTGTTAGTAATATTGTTAATATTATTAGCATCATCAATATTCATTTATATTCAATTATTAAATAGTCCTTCTCTCAATCCATGAGCTTCCTTGTCTTTCCCTCTGACTGTCCTCCTCCACTGGAGGAAAGGGGGGGGAAGAAAGTGGTACTTAACTGCTAGCTGAGGTTAAACGACAACAGCACTGCTCTACACATTTTCCATCACTGAAGGCTCCCATAATAGTGGAACTACGAATACATCCTGATGCAAGCTGCTCCTTGCTCTTCAATGGTGCACCCCCCCAGTACTTAAATACGTGATCTTTCAATTTGGGAAAGCAGTTTTAAGTTATCTTACTTACCAAGCCTATCTTTTCAAATTCTAAGTACTAACTGGTTTTTTAATTGTAAGCATTCATCTTCAGGCTCCAGTTATGTGCTACATTGACTTAAGATTACAACTAAGGTTAAGCCTGCTATGCCAGCTGGCCAGAAAATCCCCCCAGTACTTAAATACGTGATCTTTCAATTTGGGAAAGCAGTTTTAAGTTATCTTACTTACCAAGCCTATCTTTTCAAATTCTAAGTACTAACTGGTTTTTTAATTGTAAGCATTCATCTTCAGGCTCCAGTTATGTGCTACATTGACTTAAGATTACAACTAAGGTTAAGCCTGCTATGCCAGCTGGCCAGAAAATAAATACATTTTTAGACAAGCTGACCCCATCCCTTCTGAAATTCAGCAATTTTTTTTTCAACTCCCACAGCTTTTACTGAGGTGGGTGCAAAACAAGAAAGATCTGCAACCCTCAGAACCTGTAACGGTTGGTAGCCTACTCCTTAAATAACTGTAGAAACAGTTTTCAGTACTGACAACAGGAACACAGTATTGATTTCTGACTTTGGATTAAAAATATCAGTGATTGTATTCTAAGCAAGGTGAGACTTTTAGTCACAGACACCTTTTAATTGTATTTCAAGTAGTATTTGTGGTTGGGTTCTCTGAATTCCTTTTCTGGAAGGCGGGATGAGAGGAAAGAGGGGGGGAAATCTTATGTTTTCTAGGTAGGCTGCTCTGGAAGGATTTTCTTTCCCTTCTTACATAAAGAACAAGTTTTTCATTAATGCCAAAGAACCAACACCAGATGGTTTCAGTAGAAAGCACTAGCACTGTAACTAGGCTTTCTACGCCTACTGCCATGAAACTTGAATTTTGCCAACACTCTTGACATGTGAATGGCAACTCTCCATCTGAAACTGTGTCAAAGACCCTACTAGCTGCATTTACATGCATTCATAATTTAATTCTTTCTCACCTGATGCTTGGGTCTCCAACACACTTAATGGTGGTAAAGACACTGCAGCATAGAAAGCAGTAAGCCAAATAAGCCTGTGATCAGATGACACGCTTGGCTACTCAGTAATCCACTTCTATTGGCAGCTCCAGCAATAAACAAAAAGCAACACTATATTTCTCAAAATTAAGTCTATTATCAGCAATACAAGCCCCTGAGACTCCTAGGGTAAAACTGCCACTCTTATTAGCACTTCTAGTTGATCCATTTACTTAATTATAAACAAAAAATCAGACAGCAATTCATTTTGCTTTGGAAGCAGGGCTGTGTTTTGCAGGTTTTGTTTGGTTGGGTTTTTTTACAATTAAGTCCAGTAACAGCAAACTTTTTACTAGACCCATTTCTACCGCAATGCCACAATTTCTTCTCCCCTTTTCTACTGCAGAGCCAGGATTTCTTCAGCATAATCTAACTGTGAATTTTCATTAAGTTCGTCACATGCTTAAAGTGTTCAATAGCAGCAGAACACTTCTGAAGTATGACATCATTTCACGGTTACCCACAACTGCAAGTAGCTTCAATGCCAGAAAGTCTGCCCACTTGTTATTTCCTACTAGACTTTTTAAAATTACCCCCCAAAAAAAGTGTCAAGAAAACCCAATTCTAAGAAGACATACTAGAATGCCAGTATATCTGAAATCATTACAAATTCCAGTGGTAGAAAAGTGTTCTCCAAGAAAGCAGCGACAACAGCTGCCTTCACCTTTAAATACTTTGAAGTCCAAAACCACAGGAAAATTCAACTTACAAAAAAGGATCCAGCTACAAGAGGGCCATTTAAGGGATTTCTGATGTGAAACTGTATATGGATATTTCATGCATTAGTAACATAACCGCTGAAAAAAACCAACATACTATGGATTGCTTAAGTCAAATACACTTTAGATATCAAAATATTTTTTTAATAGAAGTGAAGATCTCAGTATAATCATCTCACTATGCCTCATTTTCACTGCCTCGATTATAAGCTGTGCCTTATCACTCTTATTTGTAAAGATCTAAAAATATATTATCAAGGAAGGAAAATTGCTGCCATTTCAAAGAGCAGGCAGGAAATTCAGTCTCTCTCCAGCCCCTATGGTTGCTATACTTAGCAGCAGCTATGTGATCACTGCTTATCAAGTCAGGCTACATTTCATAGCAGATGAAGGCAGGATGGAAATGACATCTTTTTCTTCTGCATAGTGAGAAACATCAAGAATTAGAATAGTGATGCATTCTAGGCTTGTTCTGAGATGCAGTAAAAAGACGAAGACTCATTCCTAAACATCATCTTAGCCACCCAACAGTTTCCTGGAATGAGCCTCTTCCTCAGCAAGCAGATAGGTTATATTAGCAATAAATGCACAGAGGATTAGATGGGAAAAAGTAATACCATCTGAAAACAGGGAGGAGGGAGAAGTGTTTAATAGAGATACCTTATTTTTGCTGTATTTAGTAGCACTCACTCCAGGTGTACAACTACCACAGAATATTTTGTTGGATGAGGAAGAACAAAAGGGTATCAGTGGCTGTTTTGCTATGTTTGCCTGACTACGGTAAAATAAAGCACATGTGAAATTCACTGGAATCAGAAAGAGTTTGTTTTGGGTTTCTGGGGTTTTTCTTAAAGAAAATAAATTGCAGGTAAACTTTAGAAAACTTCCTTTCCATTTAAGTTATTTTTACATTACTTTTACAGAGGGAAAAGTGGGGTTTTTTTCTTGCTATCAAAGCTAGTGAGCAGTGCTAGGTTTTTCAGTCTGCCATCTCACTGCAGTGATTTATGAACTCAGCTCAAAGTCTCCACATTATGAAGAATCACATTGTCAAAAGTGCAGAAGATAACCTAGCCACCTCAATAACAGCCCTTTTCCCAGAGCTGCCAAAGGAGCAAATCCAAAAGCAGCTACTGAACACAGGAATGACATAATAAATGGTTAATAAATTTGTGCTGCGAAGCTACCTTTTGATGTTTATAATAGTGTTTTACCAACAGGAAGTCTTCAACACTGATGTTTAATAGTGGAATACTGGTCACATCCAAAGCGAATATCTGCAGCTCCATGGGTAGTACAATATTAAAGAATTAGATATTGGTGTTAAGTTTGAAAATAAATCCAAACAACTCACATCCACATGAAGTGAGAAGAAACAAGCCCATGTAAAATTATCATGTGAGGCCATCATAACAGATGGACCCCAAAGACAAACTCCTGGGTGTTTTAAGAAAGCTAAGCAAATGCAGAAAGTTAAATTTGAGAGGAGATATCCATAGTGCTTTTAGAAGAGCTAAGCAGAGGAAGCACAGAAGCAAGCTTCCTAGAAGCACTGCTTCCCAGCTCCAACAGAACATGAAAAACAAGCTCTCCTATCGAATGAGGAAGCATGCCTCAGAAAAGCACCAGGATTCAAAGAAAGGGCATTTGCCTTTCAAACAGAGAAAGAGATTGGACAGTAGAAAGAAAAATACAAAAAAATACAAACCAAGAATGAAGTCAATTGCTAAATATAGCTGTCACAGGAGAGTTCAGAAATCAAGCTGATAAATAATTTAGTCTTCTACCTGCATTGTTTTGGGGACATGATATTTTGAGACAGGTAGTTTGGTGGGTTTTTTTTTTGTTTGGATTTTGGTGGGGGTTTTTTGGGTTTTCAGGGTTGGGGGTTTTTTGGGGTTGGGGGTGGGGGTGGATGGTGGTTTTGTGTTTGGTCTGGGTTTTTTTGGAGGTTTTTTGGTTTTTTTACACACTGGGGAATATCAGCACAACATACTTACGCTATGTATACGTACGCCAATGATGTTCAATTGCTATATAATAAAGTGCCTAACCCCTCCCTCTCATCAAAATACAGATACACATGTGGCAGGGGACCAGCACCACAAAACCCAGCTTGCTTGCCCACTCCATCCCATACCAACAAGAACATTATAAACAAAATCATAGGACTTCATTAGCAGGTAAATGTTTACCAGAATTGTGACAAACACACAGAACATCTTCCTCACTAACCTACTGAATAGCCTTAGAAGGAAAGATCAAGCAGCAAACTCCAACACTGAGCACACGCTGACCTGGAAAGGGGAACATTTTTCTTCCTTCTCATAGTTAGCAGGACAACACCCTAGCACCCACTAAGTCCCCACGTGTAAGGCCTCTTACCTGACATTCACATGCTTCATATGGACTGAATCCATACCTGGGATGTCAGGTAAAGGCAGTGCTAGAAAATGCGACAGAACACAACTGTCTCCAACAGAATCCCCAGTCTCTATTCAGCTTCCCTTTGCTAGCATGCAAGTAGCATGAGGACAAGAGAGACGCACTGGGAGGGACCTCGGAGTTGCTATCCCTTAGTTTGCATGCTCAAGGGAGTCAACAAGAGCTATTTATTTTAGTAGACTTCAATGCCGCCTCTACTTCGATACTCCTATACTGGGATCAGAATGCCGATCAAAGGTACATCACAGCCATTCTAGTTTTAATCCTTTTGTATTTCACCTCTTCTTTCGTTGGTTTCAAACATGCTCTGGGAAGTCTCCCTGCCTGCCTGCTGTAGGCTATCCAGGGTCTCAGCCCACACTGACAAGAGGTTCCCAGTCTGAGAAAAGGATTCTGTTTTTCAGATACACTTAGTCTGGACTAGGAGCCAGGACCTCTGGCATTAAGCACGTCCTTGAAAAGATACTTGAGCGAAGTTCACTCACCTGTGTCTGGAAAATAACAATGGAATTTATCAACTTTAAAAGATGATTTTCAATTCACAGAACAATTATCATATAGGAAGTCTCAAACTGCAAAGCTGCAGCTAATGTGTTCAACCATCCTTTATTCACTACGTTTTCTCAAGTGTACTGGGGAGAGCAATAGTACCTCTGAACAAAATATTAAATGCAAAATTAGCCAAGAGATAACAACTTATCTGCTTTGACAGCATCACAGGCTTCACAATCAGCAATGCATTGTGATTTATTTTGGTTATTATCACCGCATCCCAGGCATTACTACTTAGCTGAAATAAAAGGTAAGTTCTAATAAGTCAGACTTCTAATTAGAGATTTAAGTTTTTCCATCTTCCAGGAATCTACCTAATATGTGGAGATAAGCTACCCTACACTGTCATCACGCTTTGGAAACAGAAGCAACCTGCACAAGTGAAAAAAGTGTCAGTGTTGCTGACAAAGAACTCATATTCAGCTAAAATCACTACCTGGTAAGTTGGCAGAAAGCCACGGGCAGCACACTTAAGGCTTTTCTGTTGTAATTTCCTTTCTTAAAATAAAGAAACTATTCTAAGTGGTGAAGATAACATAATATATTGGACATTGATTATTAAGACAGATATCATGAAAGAATCTCATTATTTAGAACAGGAGCAGATCTCTAATAGTTACGAGGTCACTACCAGCAATCATTTCTGCCCACCTGAGAATTTTGCCCAGTTAACTCTTCACCAACAAACACCCATATAGCTGAGCGACAGGAGTAAAGTGAAAATCCCGTGCTTCGTTGAGCAGGCAACATAGATTTGAGATATTTTGTGGCCATTTCAGCTACCAAGGAGCATGGCAACTTACAAGTTGGCTATTTGGCTCTAAATGTTCTTTTTAGTTCCTCTCATACAAGGGCTTTAAAAGGAAACCCACCTCCACATTTTGCACCCAGCATGGCAACCAGATCTACCAAAACAGGAATGAAAATTCCAATGTTGCCTGGATTCTAAATTAAATTATAAACCCAACAATCCAGAAGTGTGTTTCCAGGGCTTGGTTCAAGAACTGGTTAGTATTAACCTGGCTGTAGTTCATAATTGTTCCTTCAGAGGAAAGAGGCAGGAGAACCTGCACTGCAGCTGTGACTACTGGCCAGTCTCCTACACATACCAGATTCACCCCCAAAATTACAAAGAATATCAGCCCAGTTTTAGTTAAGATTTATCATTAAAATAGCAGACAGTCACTTCTAGACAACGTGTTTGTTTAGCGAGAATACAAGAGGATACATGAACATAATGCATGAAAATTGCCAAAATTACAAACCCAGCCAAGCTATAATATTAAACAAAGCTCCAGTGACCTTTGCCACTTACCTTTGTAAAGTTAGTTAAATGTGTTGATAATATCAAGGTTCGTTGCATAGTTTAACACAAGCAAACTATATTCTCAATTAAATAACATTATCTAAAAGGTACTGTCTGTCTAGTTTGAAGAAGTTTAATAATGTCCTTCACTGACAGCAAGATGACTCACGAAGCAGATTAAGAGGGTCAAGCCAAGCCACATTTAAAAAAAAAAAAATCACTTCTGATGTTTCCTTAACAATCTGGTAAGCACTTCCTTTTTAAAGATGTTCACATAACAAAAGGTTGATTAAAACAATGACAGTCTCTCAGGAATAAAGACAGAGACACTGACTATGCACTACTCAGTTGACAAACAGATTGGTACCCAATGTACTAGCAGTTTTTCTTACCCTAGCGTAAAATGCTCTGACAAGTTTCTAACACCACACATAGCCCTTAGAGGTAAGTAAGGTCAAGGAAATAATGTTTTTGGGAGCAGCTAGAGGTGAAGATCACAGCTTATGTTGGCAAGTTCTGGGGATGTATCACAGTACATAAGGAAAGCTCACTGCTAGAAAGCACTTTAGAAAAAAAAGTTACCTAACTCTCCAATGTGTTTAAAAAAAAAAATTTTAAAAATTATGCTTTCTTGATTTCAGAGGGACAGGCAAGAGGACAGACAACCCTCAGTCTCCTGGTTAGAAGCTATTCTTATCAGACACATTTGAATAGAGGTAAGATTGCTGCAGGAAGTCATAAAATGGGTGAAAACATACAGGTGGGGAAAGTCACTATGCAGCACGTAAAACCCTACCAACTGAAAGCCTGGTATCTATTTTTGAGCACCAATATCAGCACCAGCTTCTCACTGTCAGGTTCAGAGACAGGCAAATTTAGTCCATCTTAAAGTCATCAGTATATTGACAAAGAGGGCAGAGAGGGTGGAAAAAAGACATGATTTTTTTTTTGTTTGCTTGGTTGGTTTTGTTTTTATAAGGATTCTTAGTTTCCTTTAAGGTCTGAGGTCCAACTGAAGCACTGGAGATACTTACCTGTTACTAAGCCTCTCAGACAGTTGTACTGCCTAGACCAGATTTCAACATAACAAATCCAACCAGAAAAATTTTGTGTTCACACACATCTGGTCTGCTCTCTGACTTCATATATACAATCTAAGTCTCAGCTTTCAGAGGACATTTCTGCCCTAGGCATGTGTATAGGTCGAAGGGGAAAATGCAGAGTACTTTGGGAGCTCACTGTAGAGTACAGCTTATAATTATGAATTGTTTCATGCTAGCATGAGATTTCATCTATTACCCAAGTTAATACTAGACAGAAGACTGTACTGCTTGAACACTTGTGCACAACCAAAACCCCCTTTAATCGTATTGCTGTGAAGAGATTTTTTCAGCATGGAAATCACCTTTTTAGGATTAAAAGCAGCCTGTGCTGCTTAATAGAGAACCCTGATTCAAGTCGAACTACTCCTTACTTTAATCAGGAAACTTACAGGGCATGACATCAGCAACTGGGGAAAGCAGGAGCACCAATTATTTCCCTGTTTCCCCTTCTTCAGGTATCAGAGTTTACAGTTGCCTGCACATAACCCTCTGATTAAATACTGAGCAAGCATACTGAGGTGTACTCCACCCAAAGCTACAGTGGACAGGATTTTCCTGGAAGCTTAGCACTGGCCCATCAAGTTTCACATCACTAGAATGAAATCACAGGTCACTAGTTACTGCTCAAACTAAGAACTGTCTCATGTACCTAATGCAAGGTAGTTTTTACTACCCTTTTAGAGTTTTCATTTAAACGCATGCCAGAAACAGCAACTGATATAGCCCCACAGCCTCCAAAGAGTCTCAGTTCACTGCCCTGGAAGTTTTCTTCCCAAGCCATTTGGGAAAATGTTCACAGATACATGTTCTTATACTCAGACTATCATTCTGTGGTATTAATTCTCCTCTCTTCCCCCACTGGTACTTTTATCTCCAAATATTTGATTAGCACAGTCTCTAATCCCACAAATGCAAGCCCAAAAGGCAGTGTGAGCATTCCATGCCAACCTTAACATCGTACCAGCACTAGTGTTACAACCTTCGTCAAACTAGAAAAAAGTTTGTCTTCTTTTCTGCTGCAAGACAGTCGCTCTCTCAACATGTGACAGCCTCAAGCAGCCGAGAAGTGGTGGACTCAATTAAAGCTTAAAATAGTATCAAGCCTGAAAGCTGAATATAGATTTTCCCCCACTGGTACTTTTATCTCCAAATATTTGATTAGCACAGTCTCTAATCCCACAAATGCAAGCCCAAAAGGCAGTGTGAGCATTCCATGCCAACCTTAACATCGTACCAGCACTAGTGTTAGAACCTTCGTCAAACTAGAAAAAAGTTTGTCTTCTCCTTTTCTGCAAGACAGTCGCTCTCTCAACATGTGACAGCCTCAAGCAGCCGAGAAGTGGTGGACTCAATTAAAGCTTAAAATAGTATCAAGCCTGAAAGCTGAATATAGATTTTACCTTATGCAAATCTAGCCGGTTCATTTGCATTCGATCACAGCCCTACCCTCTGTATATAAATACCTCACTCTTCAGGTATCTAAATAGGGGAGCTCACCACGAGACTACACTATATGACTTCACAAAGGTAAATATGCCAGCAACAGGAAGGGTTGGACATAAGCATTTTTCTTATCTGTAACTAGATCCTGATAAACTTCTATGGCACTGCACAGTTACTTATGTGCATGAATTAAGACACTATGAGGTAGGCCAGTTTTTGTCTTTTTAAACATCAAGAAAAACATCAAATATGTTAAGTTTTAGCAGTAAATTTTACTAATAAAGTTCCAGTTATGATTTAAGAATCATCATCCACCACCCTGCATAGGTCAAGCAGAAAGCAAAGTAGAAAGAACAGATTAAAGCAAATGTTCTTTGAGCATCTTTCCCCAACTTGTAAACAAGATTAATCAAATGTTTCTGCTATGAGTCTATATAAAAAGATAGAATGCAAGTCAAAATACACTTATTCTGCACAACAAGGAACCATTAATCAGAACTCTGAGTAGCAAATAAAACCCCAAAGGGATATTATTATTACTGTGAAGTCTTGCTTTACTGTCACCATGCAGACTTTTAACATAAATAGCCCTATCTACTCATGAACAAACGACTCCACTGTATAATCCAAAATAAAGAAGGACAGTCTAAAACGTAGTGCATACATACAGCACCCCACACACATGCACCTTGGGATCCATTGTGCCAGTGGATACTGACAGGCCAAAAATTTAAAATGATGGTGTATCGAGTTGTTTGGGATTTGAGTAACAATGCTTAAATTTCATTTTCAGCAGAATACATGCCTGCCTCACTAAGGAAACTATTTAGGGAACAAAAGACTATCAAGCAGAATGTAGTCCGAAACAGTTTGTACTTTGAAATCATTGGTGAAAGGAAGAAGAAGTGAACGTAGCAAGGTGAACGGCAGGAATGACGAAGAATGATAGCTCAGCTCTCTGCAATCCCTTCACTGCAACCATTGTGACCAGAATTGCTGAGAAGTCCCCCTGAATTTAGCACAATTACAACACCCCAGCCGCATTGCGGGGTGGGAGGTTAATACCTGTTTGCAACCTTCCCTTGCACAGCAACTCTGCGTGACCTGAAGCAGTCACAAGCACCAAGGCTTGGACCTTTTACCTGAAGCTATATGCATAAAGTGGCACCCACACAGTTTAGTGTTCCCCCGGTACCAAAGAGTGCATCCACAGAGCCGTAACAGCTACCTCTGCAACCAGCCTGAGCGCACACGAAACCCGTAGAAGCCCTTAAGGGCCTTAACGCTATACGAACCTATGCTGGTATCCTACCAAGAACCCATGTTAAAAGAATACTGTTCTGTATTACGTTAAAAGTGATTTTACTTGCTTTCGGTTTGTCAAAAAATTCTTCATGCTTGTGAAAGGTTTCTAAATTCACAAAAACCCTACTAAGAGATCAAAATTGTAGAATGAGGTGACATGCTCGAACGTAAACTGGAAGAAAATAATTTGTCTAGAATCTCACACACATTCTTGACATTTTGCTGTATTTTCAGGTTGATTAACAGTGTGAAGACAACCAAACTTAAGATTTTATATTCCCCAAGCATGAACCATTATTTCCACAGAAAGGCAATGAAAACCAAAACATTGTGGCAGTGAACCACTGAAATAGAAGCAACTCAGACTAGTCAGATGGAGAGGTCACGCTCACCTCATTCTTATCTGTAACCAACCCCAACCAGACAATGAGGCCTGCTGACCCATTGCTAAAACCTGTCATGCTCCCGTGTTCCTCCTCAGCAGCAGATCCCATCTGGCAGTGGGCAAGGATTCCCCTTCCGCTTGTCCCTGTGACTGCTGGGGAGCACTGTGACACAAGAATTGCAGACACACAGGCTGCCACTCTCCCTTTACGCCTTCAGAAAGGAGTTACCAGTTTGGTATGACTGGTCTCACTATTTCAGTAATAATCAATCACTGGTCTCCAAATTTAAACGCAGTCAGGACTTCAAAGAGATTCTTCTTTCCCTCCAATAGCCTCTCCTGGGCATGACAAATAATCATCTCTGAGTAACTCTAACCTGGAGACACTCTGTTTTCACTGTAGCCAAGCTCCAAAACAACTCAGTGTTGTTATACAGGAATCCTGTTTGCTTAAGGCTGAGGAAATTTGCTTGCACTGAGTTTTAAAGACTATTCCAACAGTACGTTGACTGAGGCAATAATCTTAAGGACTAAAAAAAAAAAAAAAAAAAACCAACACCTTCTATACTACATAGGAGACCCAAGCTGGATTCCTCCTCCTGCTTCCCCAACTTTTAGGGAGCGCAGAAGAGCCATCAGGGCCCCTGAGGAAAGGCAGCATGTCGGGCCCATGTCACCAGCTGATGGGGCAAAAGCAGTAGACACCGTTCAGTTCTCTAATTCAACTTTGAGCCCATCGAGCAACTGCCAGACTAAGTGTCAACAGTAATTAACATCATGAAACAGCTTTCACACGCCCTGGACCCTACAATGATTCCCACAGCGCACTCTCACACTCAACTGTACACTGAGCACTTCAGATTGTGCCCCTTAGGCTCCTCTTTTGGCAAGCACCCCTTCAGAGCCACACTGCAGAATGTACAGGCAAAATACTCCCCCATTGCTCAGATCTAGCTGTTCACTGCTCCACGGTGGAAAAAAATACATGAGAAAACGTTAAGTCCTCCCAGGAGCTGGAATTTGATCATAAGGTAGCAGAATGCAACAAAATGAAAGATCTGTTTCACAGAACTCAAACTGCTTGAAAATTAGAAGTGGAAGAAATTAATTGAGGGTGGCACAAATAGCAGCTTTAGCATCATTCTCAATAAATAGAAAGGATGTTAAAAACAACTCTGTTTGCCAGTAATTCAAGCTTCTTCAAATATACGGCTTGGTGCATACTGGTTCAATACTGGCAGCCTGTAAATTTGGTAGGGATTTGTTTACTATGGCAGCATTACTGCAAGAGAGCTGCTTGATGATTGTTACAAGTGCCACACAACTCCATCCGCTCAGCAAAAAATAGTACAGCAAATTCCAAACAGAGGCTGACAACATCAAAACGTGGTGTTTTAGAGACTCCAAATATAAAGCTGAAAGGATTAAACGTTAGTGGAAACGCACATTAGTACAAAGTTCAAGGATTGGGTCATTATCTCACCTTGATCAATAGTCATTTCAACACACAGACCTTACATTACTCAAGTTTACACTTAAATTTTAGATACACCCACTAAAAAGAATGCAGAAAGGGGCACTGCTGTAGAAACTAAGTTACAGAACTAATAATCCATCTTCATAGTAAACTGTTGTTCAAGTGGACAGAAAACTGGAAGAGGTGCCTAGGAAAAACACACACACACATTAAACAATCAAGTTGTTCTCCTCTCTGAAAACACACTTGTGCAACTATGTCCACATCGGTGGTTCACATTCTGGAGGGAAGGAGCTGCTTTAGCCAAAGTTTGTTAAAAGTCTTACAGACCAAGACCCTCCCCATCCATTACAGCACAATTATCAAGTACCATTTGGCAGTCCAACTTGCCAGTTCAAACCCTCATACGGCAGACATTAAGTCTGCAGAGATGTTCGCAACCAGGTCCCACAGCCTGGCAAGCCTGGCTTTGTTAACAGAACGTAAGTCTGTTCACCCCATTGCTACATGTGCCAATACCCAGAAAGAGTAATCAGAAGCTCCTGGCTATGAGTGCTCCACATCACCTGCAGTTATCTTCAGCTAGCAGAAATCCAGCAAAGATGGAGAAGCCCTGGCAAAAAACAACTCCCAGCTGCATCTTAAATTATGAAAAAGGACAGGAAGGAAGGTGTGGAAACAATCCTCCCCTGCTTTATTTGTCCAATTATTCAGAATAAAGTGCTATTTACACTTAGTAAATCTGAATTACTGTGGTGCAGTAAAAGATGTATTGCATGTATGCCTTTGTCTCTACTCATGTTCGTCAGGGAAGTCTGACTAGGAATCTTATTAACATGCAAATAATGTATATTATGTTTCAATCAACTGCTATAGACAGCTACTCAGCAGCAGTATTTTTCTTAGATAGCACAGTAGTAAGACTTACTCAGTCTACACTGAGTAGAGTCTACACTGGGGTCTTGTGAGACCCCACCTGGAGTGCTGCATCCAGCTGTGGAGCCCTCAACATCAGAAGGATATAGACCCACTGGAGCGAGTCCAGAGGAGGCCACGAAGATGCTCAGAGGGCTGGAGCCCCTCTGCTATGGGGACAGGCTGAGAGAGTTGGGCTTGTTCAGCCTGGAGAAGGGAAGGCTCCGGGGAGACCTTATAGCACCTTCCAGTACCTGAAGGGGCTACAAGGAAGCTGGGGGGGACTTTTTACAAGGGCCTGTAGTGACAGGACAAGGGGGAACAGGTTTAAATTGAAAGTGGGGAGGTTTAGATTGGATATCAGGAAGAAGTTTTTCCCAGAGAAGGTGGGGAGGCACTGGGACAGGTTGCCCAGAGCAGCTGTGGATGCCCCATCCCTGGAAGTGTTCAAGGCCAGGCTGGATGAGGCTGGGAGCAACCTGGTCTAGTGGAAGGTGTCCCTGCCCATGGCAGGGGGGTTGGAACTAGATGGTCTTTAAGGTCCCTTCCAACCCAAACCATTCTATGATTCTATTCTATTCTATGATTCTACACAGATGCCTTACAGCAGAGTAATTTCTTTTCTGTTTATATTTCAAATTTGCACTATTTGAAAGGCAAGTTTACCCCTGCACTTTAAGATACCAGAAGAAAACACTTAACTCACAAGAAATCTTCAGTCACATTCATAGTAGTGTCTCCAGTGCTTTGAAGAGATGCAGAAGCAGTGCAGAAGCTGCCACTCAACAACAACTTTGCACTGGACGCGTGTGTAAAGCCACAGGCAGCCTGGCAGGGAGCTGGGAGCAGCGTGGGAGCCAGGCAGCAGAGCCCCCAGCCGCAACCACCGCAGTCTGGGATTGGTGGGGGGGACAGGCTCCCTCCAGAGTTACAGCTTCCAAAACCAACCCATAGACTTACACACCTAGCTGTGCAAAGGACATAGGTTTTCACACTCTCTGCAAGCTGTTACACAGTATTCGCCCTGTTGAAATATTCTGGCCACTTTACAGCAGCATTATTAATTTTTCCTTACGCCAACCGTACCAATACTATAACTAAAAAGGAAAATGTTAGTATATAGCCATGAAGGAACCCAGGATTTTAAAAAAAGCTTGCTTGTCTTGTGTCATATTTAATGCAATCACTTTTCACCTAAACCTCTGAACAGCCTATTAAGCAATGATCATTAACTTTAACCTTGACTTGCTCACCTGTAAAATGGCAATTATCGGTGCTGAGCTTTGCCAAGGGCAAACAGTAGGTCACTGGATTCTTCACTGAGTAAACACCTCTTACTCCTACTTCTCTCCTTAGTCACAATACCATGATAATCACCATAAAAGAGTAACCTTTCTGAGCCAGATTTCTAACTAGCCCAAACCAGCTACACGGTAAGCTATGGCAACTACTAATGTTTCAAAGAAATACCGTGAAGAATCTGCAGAGCAGTCCCGTGGCAAAGAGGGTAGAAAAAAAAAGCAGCCCACAGCAGGAACAGCTACCAAAGACCTAAAATCCAGCAAAATGCCCAATTATATACTATCTCTTAAAATCACACCTCTTTACTGTATCAAAAGCCTGTTCAGATTGCCCAAACTTCTAGTTCAACAATTCTGATGAGGGGGAAAAAAAAAAAAATAGTACAATTAGTCAAGGATACAGGCAGAATGAAATTATGACACCCTCGTTCACAGGCTCACTGAGCTGAGATGAAAGAGAGGAGTGCTGGCAAGAATAGCCTAAAAGTATCTGCAGGCTGCAAAATGCAAAAAAGGTAGAATTAACGTAATAAAGAAGGTATGAGTAGGAATGATAGGATCAAATTAGAAAAATGCAAGTGTGGGCTGCTATCAGGAAGTACTTCTGGCCTGCATAATCCACTTCCTTAAGAAGCTCCCCACACGCCCCCTCAGTGAGATTACCTCCTTGCCACCTGCATGAGGAAGGCAGGAGCCCTCAGACAGAAAAAGGCCCTAAATAATACTTAACTCACCTGGGTATAAGCAACTCTTCCCACATCAGGGATTGTAATCCCAAAACAGCCATAAACTCAGTGGAAGGGCAGCGTACGACGCCCTGCAGGTCTGCACAGCTGTACCATACAGGGGCCCATAAATACAATTGTGCCAAAACTGGAAGTGCAGAGCAAGCAACTGTGGCTGTTCCTAACCAGCCTCATACCCTTCAGAAAGTCCTGGAGGAACCCAGGTACTTTTGCAACCACCTCTATGCAGAAACTGGTTTCCAAAGGCCACGGCCTGGCACGCAACACAGAATCCAGCACGGCAGTTACAGTTCAGCGTCACTGACCAGCACATGAATAAAAGCCACCTAGTTTTACTGGGTGTAAAAATTGAAATTAAGCTTTTTGAGATGCTACTTGCAAGAAGTATTTAATAATTTACTGCCCCTATCAGTATGCTGTAAGAAAACACCTTGAAATACCTCATTCTTTTTCCTCAGAACTTCTGTGATCTGCCGTTGACTAAGCTCTTCCTACAGATAGCAGATACTTCGTTGAGTGTGAGGTATCTTGCTTCAGGTTTTCCAAAAAAGCTGCAACTTCTTTATTTGCCAGAAGACACCTTCGCTAAGGACTGAAGGAATTTGTCTTCCTGGGCAAATAACCAGGCCAACAGGACTGCAAATCAGATTGAAATGTGTATGTCTCTGCTTCACATTAACAAGCTTTTGGGAGACTTTAAGTGGATAAGGATAAAGTTTAGCATCCCTCAATCAGGAGGAAGCCAAGCTCTTGAAAAGCACTGTGCTTGGCACATTTGTGAAACAAAGCAAATCTTGTGAAACAAGCAGGTGGTCTCCTGCTTCCCCTAAGTTTCTATGTGGCTGTTCAGTGCTATTCCTCTAATAGAAAAAAGTAAAAATGTACTGTGTTGACAAGTGGGAATTGCGATTACAATAATTTTTAGGACTGGCCCAAGAGCCGTTGCCTTAATATGACACTAGTTCACTGTTCCAAGGTTACAGACTTCCCAGGAGACGTTAAGGACTCAGTTGCTGGGAACGTGAGTGCCTCTGTTTCACACCAACCATCGTGCTGAACACAGCTAGCTTCTCCGGTGGTAACAAGCAGACTTGGGTCCTCCATCACAGGGCTCACACGAGGAATGGAGAGTAATCAGTATGCTGCTGGTGAACGACACGCATATATGCACATAGAACATCATACACAGGCTTGTCTGAGTCAGGTTTTTTGGAGGAGATAGAAGAGGATCTTCAGCCATGCACTTCACTCACAGTAATTACAGAAGCTGTCATTTGCTCACTGAGGACCTAGGATCCGTGAACATTGCCAAATATTTTCTGCAAGCAGATCTTTGGAAGCACGTTTCCATTTCCTTGACAGTGAATTCATAAGGAACAACATCAAACTACTAACTAACGCTAAAAGATACTTTATTCTTAAAGTTCAGAATGCAAGAACACCAAAGTTAAGAAGCTCAATAGTTGTGTTCTGTGTCAGCAGAATAAAAGGCTTCCTCGGAGAAGGATTTCAGATGCACTGAGTACTTTTAATTCTTTAGGTCTGGTCTGCTTTACGTCGGTCAGATTTACTTTGCATTGAGTTCTGAAGCCACCTTTATACTCATTCTGTTCTAGGATGAGTTACTGGCTGCTGCATTGGTTTTCCTCTCCCAAAATAGCACGTGTTTTTACTGTTTTCTTTACAGACTGTGTTTTCTCTTCCTCCTCTGATTTCCCAGGACCTTTCTTGATACCAGCATACCATTTTGTCATCGCTGTGCTTTCTACCCCCACATCCCCCTTCATACTTGTTTCATTAGTTATACAGTACACATCAGTTTTCAGATTAATTTGTCTTTATGTGTTATCATTCAGCTTAACGTTTACTAGATATTAAGTAGAGGAATTTGCCAATATTTCAACAGAGATCCAAAATAATTTAGTTGAGTTTAGTTAGCAAGTTCAGGTCTTATTACACATCTTCCCACTATTGATTTCCTACTGTCTGCCAGAACAACAAATGCCTGTTCTAAGAGATGCTCACTCATCTGCTGATGTACAAACCACACTAATGATGCTGAAACGAGTGCTTCATAAGCAAAAACACTCCCTTCAGTGTCAAATCCTTATTCCCATAGCTCAGTAATCATACTGTTGCAGTTATGTATTAAAAATTAAATGAGCAGAAATATTTCAAGTTTTTTGAAAATGCAAGGTTACATTCTGCCCAACCTCAGAATTACACCATCCCTACCTGCTATAGGACTGACAGAATATACAGTATACTGTGGTAGTAAAGCATTCATTTTGGACACAAACTATGCTTTCCACTTAGTTATGTTCTTCATGAAGAAAATAAGTTAAATCGGTAGAGGTGCATCTTTTAGTAATAACTGCACTTCTACTGCAGACCCTTCTTCCAGCAAGAGTCTCCATCACAAATCACACTTTCCTACACAGCTGATTAAGAAAGAGGACCCAACAGAAGCACTTCATCTACATCCCTGTTGACAAGAAGGCAGAGAAAGCAAATTCCTGCCCAAACATGAGCATATTTTAACAGATGCTGGATACCTCTACTTCACCAAAGCAAACAAAAATAAGCTGCTGCACAAGTGCAGCACAGGCGATGAAATATGATTTACGTCATATGAACAGTCTGTCTCCGTAAAGGACATCTCTGGAGGGAAAAAAAAAAAAGTCAGGCGGGTCTCTAAACCTAAACTAATGTAATCTTTGGCTCCCTGCTGAGACAGTGTGCGAGGGTAGCACTCAGTGCCAACAGCGACATGCAAAGCCACAAGCTCGCGTTATGTAGGCCATAAAGCAGCCTGCACATGTGACTATCACCAGAGCAACAACTTCCACTTACTAGATTGCACTAAGTACACCTCAGCTGAGACTGAGAGTATCTTCTAAACAGGGTGAGCATTTCTGAAAGCTCTGAATTGTGACTGTTTTTCCCCAGAGAGCAAGCCAGTCCTAGATTCATTTTAAAATCAATCAGTCCGGCCAGGTGCAGAATTCAGACTGAATTGCAAATAACAGCTCTCCAAGATTCTTCTACCTTAGCAGACAATTATTCTCTACCTCCTGCTTAAATTCTTACCAGGCACTTTCTCAGTGGAAAAGCAGTGCAGTTTTTAACTTGATTAGGTTAAGTACAAATATCACTCCCTAAGCTGGTAACATGCCAGCATCGAATTTCCAGAGCTGGAAAAACTGTGCTTGTATATAGACTTGAGAAGATACAGTATGTTTGCTTTTACATGTTTACACCAAAATGCGCATTACCAAAATGGATGTATTGAACATGTCTTCCTTACACTGATGATCTGAGTTTTAGAAGTTCTTCCTGTTTTCTCAAATATTAAATGAAACTGATTAACTGAAAATTAGTCTTATGCAACTTAATGAGTTAAATACCTATTGTTATCTTTAACGTGCTGATTCACTACATCTAACAAAGCCTTGTAATCAACTAATTATCCTCAATTCCACTTGTAGATTTTAAGGTTGATTTGCACTCAGCAAATTACTACAAAATTAAGTGAAAGAGCGCCCAAACCTTTTCTGGTATATCCTCCCTGCAAGGCAACGAGTACATCTCCACCTG
>NW_010270113.1:791-1901 GCF_000690775.1 Eurypyga helias | reverse complement strand
TCCACCCCTCCGCTCTCCCTCCCCTCAGACAGCAACCTACACGAAAGAAACTTTCTTTCTACTCTGGTCCTTTTTTGGAACGGCACAAACCAGAATATTTTTACCTGACTAGACTGATGTTTCTTTTCTTCCAGAAGTCTATTACAGGGCTCATTAACAGTCACACCCCCACATACACACACAAGAGATCAAGCTGAAGAATTTCTACAAATATGACAGTTTTTCCAAATCATTTAAGCAGTCTTCAGTTGTACATTCTCCCCATTGTAAGAACTGAAAGCCTTCAGGACTTGTTTGTTTTTTTTTTTTAATTTATTTTCTGTTGGGTTTTTTTTAGTATCTCTTATTAATTATAAGAGCTAATCATAAGCATATTACCTTATATAACATTTCCATGCTTCCTTTTGTACCACCCAAGTTAACCACCATCTGGTAATATCAAACAGTTGTCTGGACACTACAGTGTCAGTGATGCACATCCACGTTACACAGGTTGAACTGCTGCGGACACAAGAGTCTCAGCAGTTTAGAAAGAGCTATTCACTTCTCAAGGTACAAGCACTATATATGACTTCCTAACAGTACTGATTTCTTGATGTGCTTGACTAAGAGAATCCCAGAGTCCTTCAAAAAGGATTCCAGTCATTTTAGCTTTGAAGTACTGAAGGGTAAGGAAAAGCGATCATCACTGCTGGTCCTTGGGCACTAAAGCAGTTCTGCTGCCTCTGGAAGGCGGCAGACAGGGAGTTCCCTGCACTGGCAGGGGGGGCAGGAAGGAACAAGGTGGATATGCCACCTCACACACTGCCTCTCCCCTAGCTCCTGAGATCCCCCAGGCAAGCATCACTGACAGCTGATACTGAACTTCAGCAAACAAGGGACCCTTATTCCCCACCTAAACATATACAGGGTGCACGTGACATTTAATTCTGGGAAAACTGGGAGCAAGCTTCTGAATGGGAAGCTACAGACACCCAAACCTGCGGGTGAGGTTTTCAGAAAGCCAAGATAACTGTGGGACTGGGAGAAGACTTTAAAGCACGGGTATTTTCTATTTTCCATGTTGGAGACTTCCTCCATCTTGTGTATCCAGCTAAAGCATAAACTGCT
>NW_010270113.1:271-757 GCF_000690775.1 Eurypyga helias | reverse complement strand
CCCCCACATCCCCCCCTCCATGCAGCTGGGAGCCCACAGGCGAGATTCGCCCACCCCTTGAGGCAGGGTCTCCCGAGAAGAGAACAGGCTTGCTCCCTGCAAAGGGAGGGGGTGACACAGGCAGACATGGGATGACTGGTGGGGGCAGTATTAATCAGGTGAGGGTGGCCCTGAAAAACTGACTCCGGACAGACATGCACGTGGGCAGAGGGCCCAGCCAGGACCAGACCACAAGCAAGGGCTGCCTCCCAGCTTCCCCACTAAGCCCCGCAGGCTATGCCTCAAAGCGATACAACTCTGCCATAAATATCCCAGATTAATTCTGATCCCAGCATCAAATCCACTTACGAGACTTAAAAGCCTCCGAGTCCCCAGAGCTGCCTGCCCAAAGAGGGCTCTGCAAATGAGTCTTGGGCTGGAGAACAGAAATATTATCAAACGAGGCAAGCCATTTGTACAATTTTTAGTAATGTCATTTGCAAGAGA
>NW_010270113.1:0-252 GCF_000690775.1 Eurypyga helias | reverse complement strand
AAAAAATCCACGGGTACTGGACGTGAATGCAGAGGGTTGGGTTTGTGTAATTGTAATAATTTATGTATTCCATACTTACTGGAAACAGCTCTTGCTCCTTATTGAGGATTAGAGGATTGATTGTTAAATGACAGCATATGCTCTCCCGTCTGTTTAAGGAGCTATTTGCTTAGTTTTCATAAAGACATCTCTGTTTATAAAAGTCTAAAATGATTACCCCAGCATTGCCAGAAAAAGCACAACCGAAACTCC
>NW_010270112.1:543-770 GCF_000690775.1 Eurypyga helias | reverse complement strand
AGCCCAAGAGCTGCAGCCCAAGACCCAGAGCCTGAGAAGGATCACAGTGGATTCCGAGTGAACTGTGTCAGTGATAGCACAACAAGAAAAACTAACAAATCCACCCACTCATTGAAAATGAGCCAGCACAGGAGTTAGCAAAGCAGCAAACCAAGGAATCAGGGAGAGTGTTAGCAAGTGTACAGGAGTGAACAAGCAAGACAGTAAGAGAGTAATGGCTCCCCCAC
>NW_010270112.1:0-228 GCF_000690775.1 Eurypyga helias | reverse complement strand
TACTCAAGTCCCCTACTATTCCATAAATTCTTGTTAACCAGCTTCCCCTTTCCCATCACAACCTACACAGATATCATTTCCTTAGCCTATGGACTATATTGGCAAAATGTCCATTAAAATGTCCATTAGTCCATGACTTTGGGTTTCTTCAGTTGTGGTGGCCACTCAAGACAGGAAAAAGGTGGAAGGGTTGTGTGGGGTCATTGGGTGCCAATGCCAGCTCAGGTC
>NW_010270111.1:0-11931 GCF_000690775.1 Eurypyga helias | reverse complement strand
CCTCCAAGCCATCTCTTTAATGTTTGCCACCCAGCTCCACTTCCAGTGGCAGTGAAGTTCCTCAGATGAAGCAATCGTGACTGCCCCGACACTGGGGTGGGGTTTTCTGTTTTATTCTTCCTGATGGGGGACCAGCCAGCCGAGCGCTGTGTTTCTCCAAGTGATGCCACACAAATTGTCAGGGAAGGGGCAGAATAAACTCCAAGTTCCTTCATGAAGCTAACACACCACAGAGCTCCTTATCTCTGCATTTTAAGATGGTAGTTTGAGGGTTTTTTTTTCTTTTTCCCAGAAAACAGCTGTAGTACTGCTTATTCTCTCAGCATCTACTGTATTGCCATGAATTTTCTGTCTGTTTCAGAATTCCTGGGGGAAGAAAATCCTAATTCCCCAAAATGTCCTTATCTTAGATGTCATCTAGAAATACGTTAAAATAATACAGACCATGTTAAAACAGGTAGAGACTTCATTAAAAACTTCCTACCTACACATACAGCTGTCTGTGTAAGGGAGTGCCTGCAGTAAGTTACTTCAACATCCTCTTTAGCCTGGACATCCTTAGCATCCTCTGTTGGTTTATTTTTTTAATCTTCAAGTCAGGACATCGCGGTCATGTATAGAAGCAGCCAAACGAGTCCACTCAATAGCAGAATATTTGCAGCAAGATATTTGCAAAACACATGACGTCCCAATAACACCTGACATCATGAGTAGGGAACATGACTTGTCCATCAAAGGCCAGTTCAATAAGGCTAGTCTGTTCAGTCACTTTACCACATAATTGACAGCAGGCCTGTATTTCTATTTTTCGTGCATTTCAGACTTTGCACGTTGTGATGAGCGACTCACACGTGTGGCCGTCCAGATAAAGATACTCGTCATCTGCCCAATTCATTGCTGATTTTCTGTAGAGTTTGAATTTATTTTCTTCTGTGTAACAGCTTAAAAGGCAAAACATTTTGCATGGATGAACCAGAAGCATGACAATTCTCCATGCTATATGATATACATTGTAACAGCTTAGGAACCTTTGGAATTAGTTACCCTGGTGCTTCAAAAGGCTATTGAGCAGAGGCTGTACTTTGTATTTATATGCAATATTTCACCTAGGTGCCAGCATACCTACTTGCATTGAACCACAGTTGATGTTATAGTTTCTTTAGCATCTTCACGTGAAGTGTGAAATCCTGGCTCTGCTGAATTGCAAAATTCCCTTGGTTTTAACAAGGCTGAGAATTTACCTCTGAAGCAGAAAGAATGAGGAATAGTGAATAAGAAAGAATGACCATCAATTTGAGGAACAGGAGTAAGAGCATCGGTGAAGACAGACTGGGCCATCCCTTCTTTCAGATCAGGTAAATTATGAAATTTATCTCCATCCATAAATTAGCTGTATGTATAGCTCCATGGACTTCATCATTTCTGCTTAAGCCATCCTAAGTACTCTGCTGACTTCTAATCGCATTGTCAAAATCCAAACAAAAATAGCAAATAAAATATGCAAATTAAACCAATATTGATAAATGCAGCAAACTTGACCAAAACACTTAGTTACTTCATGTCTTAATTTTTTACAGGGAGAGAAGGAGTGGGTCAGAACGTTTTACACTATACAGCAAACATGAGAAGGCTGAACAAAAACATACCATATAGTAAAGGCATATAACGGATATAGATATTTCCCCTCCCCTAAAATAAAACATAAGTTTAAAATTAGCAAGCTAAACACACACGTGCACACACACACGCGCACACACACACACAGAGTTGTTCTGTGGAACTCTTTGCCAAAGGATACAGTAATGTTCAGGCTTATTTAAAAACAATAGAACAAATCAAAAGATTTCTATTACAAGATCAATGAAGAAGTCCACAATTTACACTAAAGGAGATGAAAAGCACAAGTAAACATCAAACTCCACCTGTGTGGGACATACAGACTCACACACAGTCACTGATGCACAAGTGAGTCACTAAATGCCTGAAGGTCTGCAGAACACTGTGCTGCAGAGGTTACTGATAACTGTCTGCTGCAGAGATGCCTCTGAGGCCTCCCGTGCCAGGCAGTGCCAGGGACAGGCTGTTGGACCAGACAGACCCCGTGTTGGATGTGTTATGGCAGCTCCTGCATACTTGGAGCTGAGGACTGATGCTGTGATATGAAAGGCCCATAGGGACTTTACTTGGCTGTTTTGACAAAACTAACAGCTTTTAGATATGCCAGAGTGTGCATTTGAGAACGGGACAAACAAGATGTGACGTCCTTGAGGGCTCATTACAAGGGCTCATTACATTTCGAGTTAAGCTTTTTGTCTTCTCCACTGACAACGCAGCTTCAAATGCTGCTGCCTAAATGGAAATACCAGTCCAAGCACAGTAAATATGTGCTCTCTCCACCTGGCAGTGATTTGGGGATCCAGGTTCAATCATTGCCAGTCAGAAAAAAAAGCAGTTTAACATGGCTATTGCAGCTTTTCTTCCAGTGCACAGGTAAACTTCTAGAAAAAAGAAATCCGAACCCAGGGCTGAATAAGGTACATGGTCAAATGTAAAATGTCCATCGGTGATTGCCAGAGTGAAATTTCTGTGTCGCCATCTACAAAATTAATTATGAGCAATGTTCATATCCATAAGAAATAAACTGTGTCACTTGGGTGCTTCTATGTCAATTTAGTATAAATAGCCAGGGAAGTTGAGATGCTGCTGCTGCTGTATACCACAGCTTTTTTTTCTCACAGGTTCCCAAAGCCAAATCCTACCGTTTGGATTATGTAACAAAACTGATCCCAAATGCCAGAAGGACAAGAAAATATTTTGCCATCAACAGGAGATGTGCAATGAGACAGAGTGAGGAACTGGCATATTACTAAAATGGAAACAAAGCATGCAGACGCAGTATTGTCCTGTAGGATGGCTCCAGGCAGCACGTTAAGCAATTCACAGTGAGAAACTACTAAAAACTGTTGGTTTGTTTCAGAGCCCTTCTGCCAAGCCTGCACTGTCAGCCCAAGTTAAAGGCCAAATCACAGTTTCCTACTCTGAACAGAGAAGCTCATGAATAGATGGAAATGTTTTTCATATATGGGAGTGCAGGTGATGAGGATGTGCTTCAAAGTGCACCTGAAATATTAAGGGACTAGGCTTGTATGGAATTTGTTGTTCACTTGGACACATCATCTTTTGGAATACAGCCTGAGGTCTCTGCTGCGCCGACCACACTTCAGAGTAGAGCTGGTGCAGACTTTAAAATGTGGTAATATGAAAGAAAGACCTGTAAGAAACAAAGAAGTTCCTCCTGTACAAGCAGATGAATCAATCCAGCTTGTGACTTTTCTGGAGCTCAGCAACCAAACAGAAGCTCAGATTTTTACAGCAAAATAACAAATGTAGCTCAGTTTCCATAGCTCTTCTTTGTGAAGTGGTCTTCCATTGCCATTCACGGAATAATTGGGTAATATGGAAGAGTATATAAGCCATAGTCCTTTCTAACTTGTGTACTTACTGATTAAATAACTGATTTGGTAGCCCTCTGAGATATTTAAAATGTGGATTTTGATTCTGAAAAGCCATCAGCATTCCTTTAAGTGTGTCCTAAGTTACTGTCCTGATTTAGTCCCAGTAAGTAACCAAGTATCACACAGCCACTGGCTCACCTCCTCCCCAGCCCCAGGAGGATGGGCGAGAGCATCGGAGGACAAAGATAAGAGAACTTGTGGGTTAAGAACAGTTTAATAATTGAAAGTAAGTGAAATAAAACAATTATACTAATAATACTAATATTAGGTAATGAAAATACTACTACTGTTACTAATGAAAATAATATGTAATTTAAAAAAAAGAAGAAAGGGATTGAAAACAAAATGATACAACTGCTCAGCACCAGCTGAGAGATGCTCAGCCGGTGCCCAAACAATTTCCCTCCCACCCAACTCCCCCAGCTTACATACAGAGCATGACATTTTATGGAATGAAAGGTCCCATGGTCAGTTTGGTCAGCTGTCCGGGCTGTGTCCCCTCCCAGCTTCTTGCAGAGAAGAAGTTGGGAACACAGGGGCAGCATGAGCTTGATATAAACATTCCCTGGCAACAACTAAAACCAATAGTGTGTTATCAATATTCATCTCAGCACAGATCCAGACCACAGCCTCATACTAGCTACTGTGAGGAAAATTAACCTAATCCCAACTAAAACCAGCACAGTTACTTTGCCTGAACTTACTGACAAAAACGAGAGGCACCAATGGTACGAAGCTGTGCTAGGCCGAGCTATGGCTTGACTGGGCTGTTGCACGGTATATCATTTCTGACTGGCCAGAATCAGTAAAGCAAAT
Organism: Eurypyga helias; assembly: GCF_000690775.1. Classification (NCBI taxonomy): domain Eukaryota; kingdom Metazoa; phylum Chordata; class Aves; order Eurypygiformes; family Eurypygidae; genus Eurypyga; species Eurypyga helias. Next base: position 7,600 of record NW_010270111.1, on the reverse strand, counting down.
ATTCTTTCATTAAAAATGCCACAGAAACCCAAAGTAATTAGATGCAAATAAAAATTGTAGTTTAAACCATTTGAACAATCCCCTGACAGTCTGTTTTTCCTTAAAAAGTATCTATATATAGCTGAGTAAGTTTTATAATCCCAAGTGGGTTAAGCCTTTTATCTCAGCATCCCATAATGTCTCAATTTCTTCCTTTATGTTAGTACAACAGTATGAGTAGGAATTACTAATGCACATTTATTAAAATAAACCTAAATATTGGTGGTCACAGGATATCACAGCCTTTACATAGTACAGTTAACGGAATATTGGTGAAAATCACCTTTGATAATGGACATCTTTAGGAATTTCATATAATTCTATTTTTCACTGGGCACTTTTCACTGATTAAGGATTTATTTAAGGAATATTTTTATTTTTCTTCCATTTTTAAACTGCCTCTCCAGAAAATATGTAATGCTGGATTGGAACAGACTGAGCTAAGGCATTTTGGATTCCTGAACAGTTTCCAATGATCCATTTTGTGTGACCTGACGAAATGCCTCAAGAAAGGCAGGTCTGGACTCCTGTGCTTCAGTTGGCCTTTATGGTCTAGGTGTGGTACGGTCTTAACTGCACTGGTTGCACCTCTTTTCTTGTTAAAACAACAGGGAAGAAAACCTCAGAATGTCTGTTCCGTGTGCAAGACTATGACTCCAAGTACTCAAACTGTAAAGAAATACTTTAAAATTCAATTTTCTCAAAAAATTAATTTCAGGAAAAAAGAATGATGCTTTGACCCTTCATGCTGATTGAGGATGAAAACAAGGTTTTTGAATGGAGTTTTCCTTGCAAGGTAAATTGGAAATTTGAATAGCTCCTTGCAATATCACAAATATGTATCATATGGGATTTTAAAGCTCCTGCTGCCCTCCTGTGGCTAAAATGAACCATTACTTCAGTAACAACATGGGGAAAAAACCCCAAACAACATGGAAACAACTGCCTCAGTAGAAGGTAAATTCCAGATAAACTAATAAGATTGTTTGTCTTGAGGCATAAATGTGGAATCTAGTTCTCAATAAAACTGTTGAAATCAGGCAAATCATATATAATCCCTGTCACACTTTTCTGTATAATGCAGAGAACAAGTAAATAATGAAGTGCATTAAAATCTTTAGAAGAAAGCCAGAGAGAAGTGCAAAACATTTTTAAGGAGCACATCGATTCTAGCTCTAGTCTGTGATCAACCAAAAAATTCCAGGATGACAGAAAATATAGGACTTGATCTAAACAGCCCCTAAAACTGCTACCATAGAGAGTTAGGCTACTATACAGGATGTTGAATAATTTTCAGTTCTGTTTTTTTCTGTTGGCAGATTAATGCATGGGTCAATTAGAAAGACATCTTGAACTTTAGATCCAGGGGTTTCCTAGATTTAGAGCTCAAATTGCTTTGTCACGAGAAGGTGAAGGGACAAATGACACCTGAACTTAACAACAGAGAAAAATAAGACAGAACCAAAACCAAACCTGAAGTTCTTCACCACAGGCAACCAATCTGCCTGTGAAAAATGTCACTTGCTTTCTCTCGTCATCTGTTAACCACTTGAGCTCCCTCTCCTAAGACAACCTCAGCTCTACATTTGTTCTTTCCGGTCCAAAAAATCTTGAGAGACAGCACCACTTGTAACACATTTGGTATTATGCAAGAAGACAGGACTTTAACACTGTGGCATGATCTGCCAGAGTATCTCACATCATAATTCAAACCAGCACCTATGAAACAGAGTCAAGTTCTTCATATATGTTTTTGTCCAAAATTGTACATTAATTTTTTAAAGCAGATTGTGGAGTTTAGAACCCAAATCCTGGGCGCAAGCCTGTAGTTCTTGTGTTCCCAAGTCTCTTTGACATTGCTCATTGTCTCATACGGACCTGTCACCATTTGGCTGGGTGGAGCTAAATCACCAATGGAGCTACACCAATTGTCTGGGGCTCGAGGCACTGAGAGTCACACTGTTAGAAGTCTGGGCATGTTCTTAAGATATTTGGCCTGGATCTGGATATGTGTCTGGTTGTATCCAAGCCCCAGACTCTCATTTCTCATTCTTTGGGGCTGGGATTTTGCCTGATTTTCAGGGAAGGTCCAAACTGATGCTCAGTTGTGTGGGTTACTCATTTCCTTCTGTATTAGACTTCATCAAAACTTTGACATCCAAACTCTGGGAAACCAGGTCTGAAGTTTGTCCCTTGGGTCTTACTGCCTCACATGATGATGTCACCGATGTATTGTAGATGTTCAGGGACATCACCCTGATGTTCGTCACCCTGTTCCAGTGCAGTTAGGATTAGTTCTCTGGATTAGTCCATGACTAACGTCAGGACTGTGTATTCCACGTGCATTGGGTATGCCTCCACGTGACAGCAAACGGTGGCCTGCGTTCTGCTGCCAAAGGAATTGAAAAAAATGCATTGGCAATGTCAGTTGCAGCATTCCCCTGGCCTACCCTTTACTAGAGTTCATACTGGGGCAATAACATGGCACAGGAGCACTCACTGGAGGCATGACTTTGTTCAGGTCACGATAGGGGGTTGGAACTAGATTGGGGGTTGGAACTAGATGATCTTTAAGGTCCCTTCCAACCCAAACCATTCTGTGATTCTATGATAGTCTGCTGCTAAACTCCACCCTCTGTCAGACCTTCACATTGGCTATAGGGGACCATCAGAGGGTGATGGAGCCTTGCTGATCAATCCTCAGTTCTCTAATTGATGAATCAGCTCACGGACAGGAGCCAGGGAGTCTCGTTCATGCGATATTGCCAGTGCACCATCCTGACAGCAATCAACACCTGTTGTTCTTCAGCTTGCAGCAATCCCACAACCAAGGGATTTTCTGAGAGGGTAGATAGCTGTTTAATTGTCTCTGTATTCACAGTGGCTACACTGAAACTCCTTTGGGTCCTGGAATTACCCTCTCCTGAAGTAGTCTGTGCCAAGGACACAAGGGGCCTCTGGGCTGTTGGCCTCCCACAATTACTCCAGGGATACAGGTGGGTTCTGTGCCCCTATACCCCGATGGCACCAGTGTACACTGTGCACCGGTGTCTACCAAATCCTTCTACTACTGTGGGTCTGATGTGCCAGGCCATGTAATCTACACAGTCCAGTATACATGGTCATCCTTTTACTCCTCCTGGATAAAGACAGGGACGCTCTACTCCTGTTTCTGTTTGTTATTATTCACTATCTGAACCTTTCATTGCCAAACCAGAAGTCCTCTCACCAGGATCAAGAGGTGTGATCTCAGTCTTTCTGTGTCTGGGAGATCACTGATTTCCTTCTTGTGTCTCTGGAGCAACTAAGATGACAGCCTTTTTGAGTGGCCCCTTCTCAACAGCTGTTTTCCCTCACAGTTCGTGTACATGCACAGAAGCCAACCACTTAATCACATGTATAACTGTAGCATACTTAAATACAAAACTGTCCCCTGCCCCATGTTGGATGCCAAAAAGGACTGTGGTGCGTTGACCTTTCCTGGACACCAGGTGCCCACCAAAGCCACTCTATCACTCTGCCTCCTCAGCTGGGCAGGGGAGAGAAATTATAACGAACGGCTCATGGGTCAAGATAAGGACAAGAAAATCACTCAACAATTACTGTCACGGGCAAAACAGACTCAGCTTGGGGAAATTAATTTGACTTATTGCCAAATCCAAGGTCAGAGTAGGGTAAGGAGAAATAAAACCAAGTATTAAAACACCTTCCCCACACCCCTCCCTCTTCCTGGGCTCAATTTCACTCCTGATTTCTCTACCTCCTCCCTCTGAGTGGCACAGGAGGTGGGGGAATGGGGGTTGCGTTCACTTCATCACATGTTGTCTTTATCACTCCTTCCTCCTCACATTTCTCCCCTTCTCTCTGTGTTCCAGTGTCCCACCCACAGGAGACAGTCCTCCATGACCTGCTGCAGTGTGGGGTCCCTCCCACGGGGTGCAGTCCTTCAGGAGCGGCCTGCTCCAGTGTCAGCCCCCTGCGGGGTCACAAGTCCTGCCAGCAAACCTGCTCCAGCCTTGACTCCTCTCTCCATTGGGCCACAGCTCCTGCCAGGAGCCTGCTCCAGTGTGGACTGCCCACAGGGTCACAGCCTCCTTCGGGCACCCATCTGCTCCGGCATGGGGTCCTCCACAGCTGCAGGTGGATCTCTGCTCCCCTGTGACCCTCCATGGCTCCAGGGGCACAGCCGGCCTCCCCATGGTCTGCACCACGGGCTGCCGGGGAATCTCTGCTCCAGCACTTGGAGCACCTCCTCCCCCTCCTTTTACACTGACCTGGGTGTCTACAGAGTTATTTCTCTCACATATTCTCACTCCTCTCCTCCATCTGTTGTTGGCCAGCTGTTTTCCCCCTCCTTAAACATTATCCCAGAGGCACTACCAAACTCGTTGGCTGGCTCAGCCTTGGCCAGCGGTGGGTCTGCCTTGGAGACCACTGGCATTGGCTTTATCAGAGCTGGGGAAAGCTTCTGTCATCTTCTCACAGAAATAGTCCCTCTGCTACCAAAACCTTGCCATGAAAACACAATACAGGTAGTCTGCTAGTCTGAAAAAAATTGTTTCAGTCTTCCTATAACTTTTGGGAGGGTTATTTCTTTTCAGGTATATATTGCAATTTTTTCCTTTAAAAAAAAAAAAAAGATTTGTTGCACAATTGGTTGTATGGGTTTCTGTTTAAATATTTTCTGAATACTATAATTTAACACAACAGTATATTAGTTCCAGTTGATCAGAAAAAAAAAGAATCTAAATTAACTCAGTAATTAAATACAGTCACTTGAGCTTAACTGATTCATTGTTTAGCATCTAATCTGGTCAATACGTCTTCAACCAAGTCATTGGTACCATCAATATCCTTTCAAGCATACACAGGCTATGTTCATTTAGTATTGGATCATAATAATATTGTGGCTTTATTAATGAAAGAACAATATTGAAAGGCAAAATAAGACATTAAAATCTAATAATGACTCCTGAATCCTGCAATGTTCAAGCAATTTTGTTGACTCTGTTAATTCTCTTCTGTGCTTTGCAAGACGTGCTCTGCCCTCTGCTGATTATATGGATAAGAAGACTAATTACTTATTTCGCTCCAGTAAGAGAACGGATTTTATTTAAGTAGTTCCTTGACACTATGGCAACTCACTTCTGTTAATTTAAGTTAATGCAAAGGAATTAAATTCAGTCAGTCAACAGAATAATTTGAGAAATACCATAATATTATATATAGATGAGCAATGAAAATTAATACTGCGTATTATTTCTTCCTCAGTAGTACTCAGTAACGCTGTGTGCTAAGCAGCACATTTTACTGCTCCCAGATTTAAGAGTTTACACAGGAGGAATGTGTCTTGCAAATCCATGCTGTCAGTATCTATATAAGTGATTTTAACTCAGCTGACAATTCCACAGTCTTTACTATCCTTTTTATTGCAACATCCCTGTGACCTAACAAAACCCTATTGCTTCATAGACAGAAATAGAGATGTGCAATGGATCAATTTTGTCAGATGTGTGCTTACTAAGAGTGAGGCCATAGGCCAATCCACTAACCACTGCACAGCTTTACTTTTAGTCCAGTATGGACTGTTTAAATCACTCTTTTTGCAGCATCGGGATCTTAAACCAACAATGTCTCCCTGAGAAGTAAAGAAGAGGAAGAAATCAGGTATGCACTTCTATGTTACTTAAAAACAGTGATAAAGCACTGACTAACTCTGGTCCTTCAGCTTTTATCAGTTGGTTCATTTCCTCAAGGCATCCCAGCTGTAAAATGCCAGGGGGGATCTCAAAAAGATGTGATGCTCCTGTAACTGGTTCATCAATAGTACCACAGTGGTTTATTTGCATGAAGTTTAAAATCAAGGCAAGCTTGGAACAAACTGGTTGCTTATCCAGATGCCTTTGGTCTAGAAACAGTTCAAGAAGATTTTCTTGCTATGTTTTTAGTGAAACTCCATGTTGGCCAGGCCAGGAAAAGCTTCCCATACTATTTCAGATCTGGTGTTTCTCCAGAAACAGGAAATGCAAATATATAAGACGACTGAAAGAAAACAGAAGTAAACTTTCTGAGTTGCCACAAATGTTGTGAAATGAATCTTACCTGAGGTGAAGGAGTTCAAATGTTAGAGGTATAAGGGTGTAGAGGTTCCCAGAGTTAAATCTGATTAAATATTTTGAGGTGAGATGTCTGCACTACAATCAGTTTCTGGCATCTTTATAGGTCAGGTACCTATGGAAAAGCTGAGCATTTTTGTTCCTTTGAATAAAACTTGCAGAAAGAGGCAACATCAGGCTGGATCAATGGGCCAAGGCCATTTGTATGGGATTCAACAAGGCCAAATGCCAGGCCCTGCACTTGGGGAACAACAACCCCATGCAATGCCACTTGGGGTTGGGATTGAGTGGCTGGAAATCTGCCCAAGAGTAAAGGACCAGGGGATGTTGGTCGACAGCTGGATGAATATGAGCCAGCAGTGTGCCCAGGTGGTCAAGGCCAGTGGCATCCTGTCCTGCATCAGGAACAGTGTGGCCAGCGGTAGGGCAGTGACTGTCGCCCTGTACTCGGCACTGGTGAGGCCACACCTCGAGTACTGTGTTCAGTTTTGGGCCCCTCACTACCGGAAAGACACTGAGGTGCTGGAGCATGTCCAGAGAAGGGCTACGGAGCTGGGGAAGGGTCTGGAGCACAAGTCCTGTGAGGAGTGGCTGAGGGAACTGGCGTTGTTCAGCCGGGAGAAGAGGAGGCCCAGGGGAGACCTTAATGCTCACTGCAGCTACGTGAAAGGAAGTTGCTGCTTGGTAGGTGTTGGTCTCTTCTCCCCAGTGACAAGTGGAAACTGCCTCAAGTGGCACCAGGGGAGTTTTAGATGGAATATTAGGAAGAATTTCTTTACAGAAAGGGTTGTCAGGCATTGGAACAGGCTGCCCAGGGAAGCGGTTGAGGCACCATCCCTGGAAGTATTTAAGATGTGTAAATATGGTGTGTAGGCCTCCCTCCCCCCTGCCTCTCCAGTCTTCCATGTAAAAGGTGAACGACTGGATACACTGATCGTTGTACTTTGAAGAAGTTCATACGCATGTAGACATAGCACTTAGGGACACGGTTTAGTGACGGACCTGTCAGTGTTAGGTTATTGGTTGGACTTGATGATCTTAAGGGTCTTTTCCAACTGAAATGATTCTAGGATTCTGTGCTTTGATCATTTAAAGAATGCTGTTCAGCTAATCAGAGGCGTGAAAGGAAAAGGCATAGTGGTGGTTTTGCTAGCAATGGCATAAAGAGATCGCAAATGTTTCTGAGACAGAACACTTAAAGCACAGTTTGAGGTTGTTTTCTTGTTTGATTTGTACCTCTTTATGTATTTATTTATTTATATATAAAATGAACCCACTTAGTGTGCAACCGTGGCGTTGTTACATGAACGCATTAAGACAGCAGAGTAGACAGCGCTTCCCAGGATTAGGCGTGCCCTGCATGGAAAGCTCCCGCACGGCAACCTGCCCGCCGGCGTCGGCTGTGAAGGGCGCTGGGCCCCGCGGGTCCGGCCCCGTGCCCCTGG
>NW_010270110.1:0-27690 GCF_000690775.1 Eurypyga helias | reverse complement strand
CGCGACAGCCACAGGAAGGCCCTGGGGAACAACCCCAGGGAAACGAACTAATGCTTCTTATTAGGGACACGGAGTAACTCCATCAGGGAGATAAGAAACGTTGACTTTGTTACGCCGAGTAGCCTCTATCGCTGAGGGTTATGGAACGCCAGATGCACCCATCCCCCCAACTCAGTATGGGGAGAGTGTGCAGGAACAGAGGTTGGGAGCAGGAATTTCAGGAACCTTATTACACCAGAATTGTCCTTTGGCTTAGAAAAAGCTTTTTTCTTTTCTTCTCTTGTACCGTTAGGGAACAAAAGTTGACTGCTCAGAAAACAAAACGCACAAAAACGCAAGCCAAGGCAGGCACCTCTCCAGCAAAGATGCACCTGGAGAGTGTAAGAAAGCCAAACTGCAACAAGTGCCCTCGTACTGTGTTTTCACAGGAGAAAACTCGCAGCCCTGAAATGACACCATGAGGGGTCACGCAGTGGTTCGCATCATCAGAAATAAAAGCCCTCGTGATTCCAGAACTTTGCTGTTTTACTCCCTCCTAACTGATGTCCAAAAATCCACTGAATATTCAATGTCTCCTACACTTACTCAAGTGAAATTAAGCTGAGAAGCTGGACAAATATTTATGTTTGTTCTTTAAAAATGATCTGCAAAGGAAACAAAGCTACATGCTCTGTTTCCTTCTTCAGGTACGTTGCACACCGCTGTTAGAAAGTTACTTACGTACACCCAACTCCATTCGTTTGTCAGTATGTTTTTCAGGTCGCAGTTGTAAAGTGTAGAAGTAACTTCTTGTTCAAAAACAGACAGAACAACAAAATTTAAAAAACCCACCTTGTGCATCTACACTCTCACTTGACTCCCAAGTTTCTCTAGCTGAGATACACCCAGCATTAAATTTACTACAGTAAAGAGCTGTAAACTTAGTATTTCATGGATTGATAATGGAATCGAAGTGCTTCCACAATATCTGGTGTTTTTCCACGTGCAAAATTTAAAAAGTGCATTTTGGAGGGGAAAAAAGGTGATTTGAGAGATGCCATGTTAGAGTAGATGCAGAGTTTAGAATACACTATTTTTTTAAACACAGAAAACACCCAGTTTCAGAGTAAAACCTGCAAAAAAGGTTCAGCTATTGTTAAACAAACTTGCTAATTTTGAAGAATGGAATGAAGTCATCAAGTTCTTTCTCTTCCCTTCCATCGTTCTTGGGCAGATTTGTGGCAGGGGTGGGAAGCCAGAGATAGTTCAGCTTCCCTTAGAACTAACATTTGGGGGCAGTTATTGGTGAAGACATTGCATATGAAGGCACAGCTGGAAGGGCAGGAAGAGGGAGGTGGGTCGCTTTCTGGAAAAGGAAATGCATGATGATCAAGTGATTGAGCGGCTCGGCTCGGACTGAGGACCAAAGGGTTGTATTTGGTAAGAAAGCTAAGCATCACTTTTTGGGTCTCCTGTAAAGCAAAGGCTGTTTGTAAATGCAGCTAAAAAGCTTTATTCAGGATGGTTTGAAGTTCAAAGCTGAAATGTGTATTTCAGTAGGGGGTATTTTTAGTGGACTGATCTGTCTCATCCACTCTCCTAAGAAGGTAGCTTAACGCTTTCCAAATGTAGTCAATGGCTTGTGCCTCAAGCGGGAGAGGAGAGGGGAAATGTGTTACTGATTTCTTACAGGGCCCAATCGAAACTGCATATTTCTTTAAGGGACTTTTTTTAGGAGACCATCTCATAAATAAAGGCATTCAGAGCTATATATTTCTGAAGACGGCGATTTCTGTGGTATGTACATAGCTGAAAGCTATGAAAGCTGAATCTGTTGGACAAACTTCTAACCGTGGTCCTAGTTCAAGTCTACAGCAGTTGTTTCTCATCCCCATTTCTTTAATTGACTTTTCAGAAGAATTTTATTATTTCCTCTTTAATCTGTCCAATACACGCCTTTATTCTCTCAACAACCAGTAGATCTCTCATTGTCCATTCTATTAGTGGAACATTCCTATTATCCACCTCACAAATATTTATACAGCTGGGGAGCTTCAGCTACACCAGCAGCCTCGCATAATTCAGTGGAAATGCATTATGAGGAATCCTCTCGGCTAACACCGGCAGGCACACACCAGACAAAAATAGCCTGTTGGTTTTAGATTTTGTTCATTTGGCAAAACAAGCCTCTTTGATACGAAACGCTTAAAGAAGAAACAGAGATAAGAGATTTCAAGAAGTCAAGGTCTTTCAGGCTTTGGGAGGGTGCTTGTTAGATCCAGTCTGACTTCAGAAATAGGAGGACTTTGTGGGGAAAAATAAATCACTGCTTCTCCTTCGACTACTGGTGAGCATATGCCAAACTGACATAACCCATGGCCACGTATGCCTCCGGTGTAAGAACACACAGAAGGGTTCTCTACAGCATTTGTATTACAAGAAAAGATAGAAGAGCCCTCATTTTAAAAAGGATCTCAGATAAGGTGGAAGTTAGGCTGTCTGTACATCTAAACCAAATATTCTGACTTTTAAAAATAAATGCTAACTGGACTTTGAGGTCACAGAAGCCCCGTGGCATTACTGTCATTTTAGTGTGGCTCCAGCACATGCAGAATGTACTACAAGCTTAGAACACAGTCCCAGCCAGTGAAATCATGCTAGAAAATAAAAGATGTGCTCACTGAGCATCTCTGAAGAATTTTAACTCTCTTCCACACACAAGAGGAAGTGGCATTCTTTTAGACAGACTCCTGGTAGGTAACTGGCACTTGCACGACTGTTTTAACGGCAGTGAACAAGGTCATTCAGGAGTGTAAGCAAACAAACTTTGTAAGCACAAGACTTTAAACACAGATCTGATTAATACAGCCTGTCAAACTCGCTATACATGGAAGAGGCACGGAGAGGGCACTCTCAGAGTGCGATGGAAATGCAGTCTAAAGTTACCCACAGTAACTGGTGACTTGCAAAACCAGACTCTGGTACACAGTATCGATACATTTCACTTCACGCTTACCGTGAAATGCTTTATAGTCCCTGTGTTACAACGGTAGGTACATTAGTGCAAGCTATAGCACGAGCGCACAGCTTTACTTCCACCTCCAAGTGTGCTTCCGTGCACTGATTCCGAACAGAAATAAAAAGTATCCAAATCTCTTGTGAAATCTTTTTTTCCTGCCCAATCCCAATACTCACTGCTGGATTTTGCAATCATCGCTATTCAAGGAACAATTAATAGAGTAACAGTAGTATTAATGCATGGAGAGATGAGACAGAAAACCTGCTTTGGAAAAATGGTATAGCTGAACTGGCTGAGACTGTTGGAAAAAAAAAAGCTACTTTTGAAAGTTATTCAGCTCTGTATTAGTAGCTGCTATTTTCATATAAATGAAGTTACTTGGTAAAAGGAAGAGACAACAGTAGGTACACTTAAAGTTACTATGTTGGGAAACAGCACAAGATAACCCCCTCCATCCTTGGAAGTCTAGGACTTGGGTTGGATAAAGCCCTCAACAACCTTATGTGATCTCCTATCTGACCTTGCTTATAAGCCAGCTGCAGGTTCAGAGACTTGTGAATAACTTAACACGAGAGTCTTAAAAACACATTGTTTGCCCTAAATCAAGTTTCCTGTGGGAAGAAGCACTGCTGTCCCAGAGCATTTACAACAGGTGAAGGGCTAACGCTTCGAGGACAGTCTGCTAAAATTCGGGCAATCTTTTCAAATCACTTTTATTCACAGTATGAAAAGGTTAATTTATACTGCGTGTTTAGTCCCAGTGGAACTGTGATCGTGAAGGTTGAGTGCCGGAGTGGGCATGCTGCAGGGCCGACCAGGACCAACAGCTCTGACTGCAGACCCCTGTTCTGTTCCATGGAGCTCTAGAAAACACAACTACCCAATTGAGGGCAGAAGTGTCCAGAGAAAAGAACCTCACAGGTGGCTGCTTCAGCAAGAGTGGTCTGGAACTGAACAGTGAATAGGAAAATACAAGCAGACAGCTAGAGGCCTGCAGATCTAAGAAGTAATTCCTCCTTTAACCAAAAAGTGACCCTTCACTTGCAGGCACCTGACAAAGCTTCACACACTTCATTATTGCCAGGTTAATTTGCACCAGCTGATGAGTTGGCTCCAGGCAAAAAGCAGAGTTACTAGACACCAGTGCAGAACAGAGGTGAAGGGCTGTCAAAGTAACCACCACTATGGACAAACAATTTGTTTAACGGACCTGTGGTTTTACATTAGTGTTTTCCAACAGCAGTCAGTCTGCAGCATTTCCTCTTCCTCCCCAGGTGGAACCACATTTTTACTATATCCCACCACCGTCTGGACACCCTGAACGAATGGTAAGCCCTTCTAGGGGTACGGTTCAAAGAAGACCCTAAATGGGAGAAAAAAAGATAATAAAACACAGAAAACATTGCATTGTACATAAAAGAATGTCAGTTACTGAAGAGCAATCCACTGGGCAAGGGCAGTTTGGCTCTTGGTCTCCATTTATCACGACCTTCCAAAATTCCATTTTAAAGCTCTGGACTCTTCTGCTAAAAATCATTTTGCCAAACACAACAACATCGCCCTTTTGTGCTGATAAGCCTGTAACGAAACCTGTAAGTGGGACCTCGACTCCTCACCCGCTGACCACGCATTTTAGAGTTCTCCCTCTAGCCCTTGCAGCAATTAAGCTGTGCTCCCATGGCTCTGCCACAAGTCCACTTGCAAGGTTAGCTTTGCTGCCTCTCACTGTAGTAGGCTCAGAGCTGGCTTGCGCACTTAGCAAGCTGGAAGGTCATCAACAGAACGCCTGTAATTCCCCATTCTCATCTCGCAGACCTTTTCCATTCCCCTCCTCCCCCCCGGCCTTCCTGCGGTAGATTCCTAGAAAGGGTTTATGTGAATCAAGAAAACCCAAGATGCAGGTTATAGCTGCAAGGGAGAGAAACACAATAAAGGTGATTTTGGTGCAGATTGCAAAAACATGGTACAAATCAGAGAGGGTGAGTGGGCAGGCCAAAGGAGGAAGAAGGGTGGTACCTGAGGCCTGGATGGTGTGGACACATCCAGCCTTCAGCTGCAGCGCCATCCATTGTTCACCCGCCCATCTCAACATTGCTGTGGTTTCAAGTCTTGGCATCACTTGGGCCACAGGGTCAGTTTCCACTGCAATCACACGTACATCATCCTTGCTACGTGCTAACTGCAGTGGCCAGAAGTGGTACAAGTCAAGTCACTTGGAAGCCTCTCTCAGATGTAGTGTGTATAGCATACGCTTGACATTGATTCGGTGAATTTAGATTTGAGACAAAGTTTGGAAAGGTTTCAGAGAAGAACTATGGGAATAGATCTAGATCTGGAAAAGTGCTTACACTTGACCTATTCAATCTACACTGAGTTTACTGAAAGGCAGTTTGGCTTAGTCTCCAAAATTTCACAAGACAGAAAATCCTTAAAGAAAGAATCGCGAGTCTGGGCACAAAGACATAAGAAGATTCAAGATTGTTGGTACTTAAATTAAGGTAGAAATAGAAGCCAATTATTTGTAATTGGCAACAAACAGTGGGGACAGCTTGCTAAAAGCAGTAAGCCAACATATGAAGAAGTGTGCAATATTTAATTATCTTAGTAAAAAAAACCCAAACAATAAAAGAGAATTTGATTGGGATGGGGGAACAGGAGGGGCCATTTACTTAAAATGATGCCTTTGTTTTTAGTTATCTGACTAATGCAGTGTCTCTGAAGTGTTTGGCCAGATGAAGCTATCTCAGGGCCACTACTGATTATCTTTGAAAGCTACAGAATGGGAAGGTTCCAGATCACAGGAAAAATAGAAAAAAAAATCCCTAAATTAAAAAAAAAAAGGAAGAAAAAGTGAAAGAGCACACATGAGCTGGACAGTTATGGAAAGTCAGTCTAATTTCAGTTTCTGGAAAAATATATTGGAGCAAATGAACTATTTTTAGAAGATAATAGGTTGATAAGCAACAGCCCCAGACTTGTAAGGAGCAGATTGCATCCAACTAATCCTTCCTACTGTGACAGGTTTAACAGGCTCACGGATGAGGAAATGTGGATATCCTCTAACTTAAAGGAAGGTTTGATGTTCCTTGCAGGCAACTCGCATAAGCTACCTCAGCAAACCTGGGGCAGAGTAATGGATGTGCAGGAGACCAGCTGAAGAGGCCACATGCTCAAAGGAATTGACAATATCACTATGAAAGGCTGTACCAGATCAGTTTCTGTGGGCACAGACATACAAATATACAGTTATAAATACACACAAATGTAATTTTAAACTGCACACTGGGGGGGAAAAGGGGACCTAAACACTTCAGAGGTCAAGAATGGAATTCAGAGTGATGTGGGCAAGTTAGAGAAATGGTCTAAAACCATGGGGAAATAAACCAAGGTTAATATTTGTCTTTAAGGAACAGTTCACTGCAGAAACACAGGAGAAGCAGCAGCTAGCCAGCAGTCCTGTAGAAAGGGACCTGGGGTTAGAGTGGATCACAAACTGAACATGAGTCAACACTGGCATACTCTTGTGAAAAAAGCAAACATACCAAGATGTATAAACAGACGTGCTGCGAGTTACGTAAAATAAACTCTCCGCTCTACTTAGCGCTCATTAAAGCCTCTACTGAGCTACTTGGTCCATCCCAGGAGCCACGCTTCAAGATGATACCTCGAGACAAAAACCACCGGAACAGATTCTGTGAGCAGTTGGTGGAACCCACATCATCACCCAACTTCTTACAAGCACCTAAATACCTATCAGGAATGGTTCAAGTATAACTAATACTTTCTTATCTATAGACCAGCTTCAAGCCTTAATTTCCACAGGTTTACATTACTTAAGAGATCTGCACAGTCATGAATGAATCTTACACCGTAATTCCAGCCTACGTTGTTCAGCTTGGTAAGGAAATCTCAGCAGGACTTCAGTGTGTTTGTATCAGCTCAAGGTCAATCTTCCTAATTATAGTAGTCACATCTGAAGGGAAACTCACAACACTAATCGTGCATCTTGCTGTATGAATTCTGACTTCCACAGTAGATGATCAAATACATTTTATGGAAAATCAAAAGGCTAGCCTAATACAACTAACAGAGAGGCGGGGAAGGAAATGGAATAGTCAGTCCCAAACTCTAACCAAGTGAGGCTGAAAAGGAAAGACAGAAGTTTTGTACCACAAACCCTTCTTGCCACTGCATAAGGCAGGCTGTGTTAGAGCTGTTAGGAACCAAGTAGATTCCTGGCACGAAGTTATAAAGCTTTTATTCAGTACTACTTTCTTATCAAAATGAAATGCTGGAAAACATGTTTGGTTTGCTCCAGCAGTTTCTACACAACAACCAGAAGAATGCTAAAACCCAGCGCACATGACTTTCCCACGGGCAGCGATACCGTGACAGGGACTATCAACTGAGCAGCATCACGGGGGATGGCACTCCACACACACTGCTGCTCCTCACCGTCCTCCCTCTAACTACACTTGTGGAAAACAACAGCTGTGGTTTTGCAAGTCAGTCCACAGGGGAATGGCATTTCAGAGGTTAAAGCTCGTACCACAAGCTTTTACTTGTATAAAGTAGACTTCGGCCCCTTTAAACCGGGAACAGGTGTTGAGTCAGCTCTCTGCACCGGGGCCAAATCTCAGCCTGAAGGGGAGCCAAGGCTGACACGCCATCCCGTCAGGCCACGGCTACGGAGGATACGGAGGGGAGAACAGATGAGTGGGATACAAACTGTAAGAGACTGATGCTTGAGCTTAGAGATGCGGCTATCCCACAGGATAAAAGTAAAACACACCAAAAAAAAAAACCAGGTCAGGTTAAAAAAAGATCGCCAAGTGCTTCATAGGAGCAAGCCGTGTGTTCCAGTCCTCTGCTGCCTGAAACGGGAGCTTTCCTACTCTCCGCAGGAGACAGCCCATGCTGTGTGTACGTACTGCACACAGGTACAAGCACTGCAATAAGAAAGCATGTAGGAGCACACACAAGCAGTGGCTCCCCCACTTCCACCCCGCATCTGAATGGGGTCCCCCCCCCACCATCTAAGGTAGGGGTGCGTGTGTACGTGTGAGTGAAACGGCAGTTGTAAAGAAATGTGGCTCTCTAAAAAGTAAAGCTTAGCTCCTTCTCTAAATTTAGCTCTGTGGAGTCATTAGGGACAAAGCGCAGGATCACCACGGGAAGCAGTTCGTACTCGCTCTGCAAGCTAACGCAGTCCCATTTACTGCACGGCGCGGCGCAGTGAGTCATGTTACCCAGCAACGTCCACACACCCGGACGAACGAAGGAAGCAGAAACTCTTGCTCACTGGCTTTCCCATTTCCTTCTGGGATATTCTTGAGAAACAGCATCCACTAGCAACAGTTCAGAATAATGCCATTCCTATGAAGCAGACAGGAACTGGTGTGGGTAAACCAAACTCTAATCTAGAGGCTATGAAAAGAAAGTCTATTCCAAAGTAATTTTTTTTATCCCTTCTTTTAAGCTTACATCTGAGTTCAGCAAGTTGAAACTCCACGTCAAAGCTAGCCCTGTGCAGCTGTGAATACCTGCCAGAAGAATTGCCTTTCTCCTTTATCTATCTAAAGATTTCCTGCATTGGATTGAGTGACTGTAGAGCTGAAAGGGGAGTAAGAGCAGTGAAGCTATCCACAGGAAAGATCTTTTTTTTTTTTTTTTTTAATTAAGTCCATGGACACATTATCCCCAGATTCAACCCACAGGAAGTGGGATATATCATTTAGATGGCAAAACTCAGTTACATCAGATTAGTTATGAAGTGAAATTGCCCTCTTATCAATTCTCTTGACTAAGCTATGTGGCCACTATAACCGTCGAGGCTGATCTAGGCTGTGTCACATATAACACACATACCTAAGCAGCCCAGACCTGCCTTTCATGCTTAAACCTTGTGAAATTACCCCTTTACAAAGACCCCGAGTATTTTTCCATGGCATATCTATTTCTCCACTGCTAATTCTTCAGTGTACTCAGCAGAGAAGTCAAAGGTAATATACACAAAAGAAGAATTATTCTTTACAACTTAACAAGTTCACAACCTTTTATCACTTTCCACTGTGTGCCTGACTAGGTAAGGACAGGCTATCTTAGCCATTTTAGCGTGACCCTAATCTGGCAACAAACCCTATAGTCTCTTAATTCTGAGTTCTGAACCAGGAATTACATAATGGTTTTTTTTCTGTTGTTGTTTGTTTTTATTTTCTTTTTCTTGCTATAAACAAGTACAGTGCCTGCTAATGGGGGATGGGAGTTAAAGGGTGCCATCCCATCCCACAGCAACAACAGACAACAGCCAGGTACACCCATTGATCTATTAATGGCAATATGCAACAATTACATCTGATCATGCATTGTTTGCTTTCTACTCAATTAATTCTTTTAATATGTTTTATAAGCAACAATTACAGAACTGCTCAAATGAACCCAGAGCTTAAGTTTCATTGATTTTTTTTTTTTTTTTAAAACCTCTAAACAAAAAAGTCATTCACCACCATGTTCTTGTGCTGCATCTTAGAGAAGCCAAACCAGGTTTCTGGCATTTCAAATTGGTTAAGCTAACATGCAAACCATTGAAGCAGTAATTGACAAGATTGTTATCTATATTCTTAGGTAGCTTTATAAAAACACATGAACCAAATATGCTTTCCAATTCGATTTTACAAACATTCTTCCATGTTTCCCCTCTTCCAGACATAATGCATTTTGATATCCAGTGATTGCTTAAAGCACAGCCTAGGGTTGGGGGTGGGGTGGCGGTGGGGGAAATCACTGCAAAAGAGATAGAACAGTGACTCTCCTGGATTACAAGACCAACTACTCCGTGCTTCTAAATGCAGTACGGAAACAAAATCATTACAATAATCTGTGCCATGGCTTTGAAATTATGCTTTCAACCAAACCAGCAAAGTTTCCAAAGTGCTGCTGCTGAATCTTCTGTGTCTCTCAAGTGTCCCTCGTACTGTCTCTCTGACAAGGCTCAGAGAAAACGAACACAGACCACGCCTGGAACACAAGCAACACCTACATCACGTTTAGCAGAGTGCTGCTTCTACTATCCATAGGATATAGGAGCATCTCCCTGAAGTTGCCCATTTGTGAATGAGACCAGAGTACTCCTGTTTTAAATGCAGAATGTACAGATTAATTCAGAGTGGAAGAGAAAAGAGAAACCCCAAGCCTGTACAAAAAAGCCAAAATTTGTTTTTCACTGTGCAGGTTACAGGAGTTATCCAGCATAACGTTAATAGCATACACCCTCATCTTACCTTAGCATAAGGACAGGATGGTTTGAGGTGGGTCTATCCAGCTACTCTCAACAGAACAAAAATCTCGACTGCTACCATCCAAGCAGCAGCGGAACTGGTTTTCAGGGGTTATTAACATAAGCCACGGTGATTACGCATGATTTATAATCCTGTCGTTCTTACGACATGCTAGGCAAGTCTCAGACCAAAAGTACCCACAAGGTTTAAAAAAAAAAAAAAAAAAGAGAATGGTCTGTCATCACTGTACTTGAGCGTGTCCACATACAGTTCTCAGTTACCTTCTAAGAAGCACATGCCAAAGGTTTGAAAACAGACGCAAAATTCCCAGTGGATGAATTATAATGCAGGTCCTGTGCTAATGCAGCTAGAGATGCAAGCAGCACATTTCTCAGTATAACCACATTTTTTTTCTGCTTAATTTCAGGCATATATAGTTTCTGCTGCAGTTGTTGAGAATGTAACAGAAACTGAAGAGTTAAAAAAAACCAAAAAGAAGAGTACGCACACCTACAAAAGTAACTGTCCTGAGCCCTTTTCAATCAGGCGAGAGAAAGCAAGAGCTACCAGGAAGTCGCTGCAGGCAGTGAAAGTGAGATCAACTGTGGATGTAAATGTAAAACCAGCCACAGGCACAGGAATTTTAAGGTTTTCGCCTCTGTAGCTCGGTGGAATAAAACAGCAGAAGGCTTGGTCACCAGACAGCAAAGGCTCTGGGACACGATTACAGCTGGAAACAGTGATTTCAAACAAACTGTGGAGTGGGCTCGGAGTATACTTTCAGGCATGACTAAGGTCTATCTGGGAAGGTTTGGGTAGTTTCTATATGAGCAGTTCTCAGGTCAAAATCAAGTGCAGCAAAGGCACTATGCGAAAAGTGAAAATAACTAATCTTTATTAGACTGAGCCAGTTGTGTTGCTGATCTTCAGGGGTTTGGAGGATCAGCATTTTAGGAGAAATTATTTCCCATCCGATTGCCTTGAATTCTTCTAGTGCCTTATCTATACTGTCCTCTGTGCCTGCTCACGCACGCGAAGTGCCTAGCGGGTGGCTGGCAGGAGAGGTGCCGGCGGACGACAGCCGTGCCGGGGCAGAGGCCTGCCATGGCTCTCCGTTGTCGCAGCAGCTCAGCACCGCCCCGCTGCCCACTCCAAATCCCGGCCTTTGTGCTCCCTCGCCGCCAGAGATAGCTGCTCCGAACAGCAGCCTCCTTGCCCGGCGCAGGGAGACAAAGAGATGTACAACCGCCCAGTTGTACTTCATGACTCAGCTGAAAAGCCGCGAGTCCAACAGCCGCCTCCTCAGAACAACAGGAGCTGCCGATTAGCCATCCGTCTGTGCAGGCGGGTCTGATTTTGCGTCATATTTTCTGATTCAGAATTAAAACAGGCACAGAGGAAGAGGAAACTTGTGGAAAGATTTATATTTTTCCTCCTGTAGGAAGACATCTGCCTTTGTAAAAGCGTGTTTGTACAGGGTGCATGTTCTCTGAACGGTGAAACTTTTATCTGAGTGACACACTTACTATTTAACTTTCATTGAGTAGAAGCAGACAGATGGATTTAGTTTGGAATTTTGTTTTGGTCCGTTGCCCTTTTTTTTTTTTTTACCACTAGATCCTCAGTTAGAAGGGAAGCCAGCTGCTTATGATTTAATTCCAGCAATTCAAACTGGTTGCTTGCGTTTTGACCGCTTGTTTAATACAGTTGGTATTTCAATAGTCACAATGAAGCTTTGAAGTTAGCACCCCCGTTACGAGGGGAGCTAGGGGGGAGGAATCACAGCTCCTGCGGCGTGTGATTTTAGCGTGCTCTTAGACTGACTGAAGACTGCTGTGGATTGATTTTCACAGCCTGTTTCTGTAAGAAGAGATAATTTGAATCCCGAGAATGTAGCGATGCAGGCAAAGTTAGAATCATAGAATCATGGAATGGTTCGGGTTGGCAGGGACCTTAAAAGACCATCTAGTTCCAACCCCCCTGCCAAGTTACAGGTATCTATTACACCTAAGCTTGAGCGAACACATTTTGCATGCACTTTGACTGGGGTGGTCAAAACCCCCGCTGCTGCCCAGCTCTGGGGACAGTTCTGCCCACCTATGTCCATTTTTTACCTTAAAGGTGCTGGCTGCACACAGGCAGCTACACAGGCCTTTGATACACAGCTGCTTGGTAGCCCTGTTTTCTTTCTAAGCCTCTCACAGCTCCACAAATATGCTGTCCTTGTTCTCAGCTCTTGAGGATAAGAGGACTGACAAGGTGGGCTGGCCACAAAAAGACAACCTGTCCATTTTCTCTTAAAACACAGAACAAGTGCTGATTATTTAATCATCCCCCCAAATCTGTGATAGAAGGGGGAAAGAGGCTGATTTGTACCCTCCGCCTGCAGGAATCCAAGCCCACCTCTCCCATGGGAGGGAGTGCTTAGGCCTGTAACAGAGAACTGTGGGTTCTGTTGATGTCAACCTGTGCTTTATGACTTACATATGACAACACAGCTTTGCCACATGCCATCTCCTTCGCAGATTCGGCTTCAGTTCACACTACAGCAAAATACTTGAGCAGATGCATAGCCCTCAGTGGCTGCTTAAAGTACCACTGGCATCAACACGACTCTACAGAGAGATGTTAAATTAACACTGCCATCACTGAGTGAATATTCTTCCACAGTGTGATCCTTTTCTTTTGCTATGTACATCTTGTATTTACCAGTTTTCTCTACTTTCAAAACCATGCAGAGATGCCTAGCAATTCTACCGGCTATGTATTAACAATTCAAAATAGCTTTATTTCTCATTCTCTCCACACAAGGGCTTTTAAGCTTAAGCAGAAGCTATTTTCGTAGCAGAAAATATTAACATAACTGCATTGGAAGTAGATTCCAAAATATGCACATCTCAGTCTGAAAGGAAAAAGATGAAGACTGCACTGATAAAACAAACAAACAAAAATCCCACTAAACAACATCCAAGACAAGAAATTAAACCTTTCCATAGCCATTCCAAGTGCATTTGTAGTTCAGCTTACAGTTGAACCAATAATGGATGCTTTAAAAACCCCACCAACGTCAGTCTCAGGCCTGCTGACTGCAGGAGCAGTCCTTGACTGTGCAAAATAAGTGCCAATTATGACAAAGACAATGACAGAGACTTGATGGCAAATCAGACTTTGGCAAATAATTAATTCCTCTATAAATGCTCTGGCCTTTATTTTCCATCCTATCTGCACAGAGCAACACATTATTGCCTCCTTTCTACAGGACAGCAAAAGCAATCACCCTCACCTTAAAGTTACTCTGTACTTTCCCAGCTGAACGACACAACCATGCACGATCCACTGACCACACGTGGCACTGCAAATTTGAAAGCATCCTAAGTCAGTCGAGTCACACCTACATTTCACTTAGTGACATTTTGCACATTCATACAGTTTCAGATCATTCAGAAGACAGACATTATTTGTGTATTAAAAGAAATGTCCTCCTTTTTTTTCTCCTCTTCCCCCCTTCATTAAAAAGGCAGTTGAAGTAGTTTTGCTCAAATAATACCATTAGGGCTACTCACCGCTCAGTGGGACCAGCAGAATTCGGTCTCAAATTGAGCTGAAAAATATACTCTGTTAGTGTTTCCTTTTAAAGACAGCCACAGCAACGATTCTGTTCATATTGTCACATTGTAAGAAAAACTATCTGTGAATTTTATAATATTGTTTTCCCTAAATTGCTTACAAATTATCAGTAGTTGCAGGACTCTTGCTTAGTTTCCTTTGAATGAGCACACAGAAAACTTGTTTTTCCCCCTTGAGCACTGACTGTTTGAACTTGTAGATGCAGAAGGCACTAGTCACTTACTCTTCATGAAGCCCAAAAGGACAGGGAAAAAGGAGTGAAAGATGGTTGTTGTTTTTTTGGGTTTTTTGTTTTCTTTTTCCTATTTTCATGCCACGCCCCTCCATCAAAACCAAATAAGCCTTCAGGCTCCATCTTCTCAACTGGTGAGATGATTCAGAAATAGAAATTAGTCATTCAGTGCTAGAATGCATCAGCAGAAGTAGTCAGAGAAACATCAGCAGGCCCCTGTTTTCCATCCGAAAACATGACAATATCCAAGTCTGGCTGAGCTAAGCTTATCAAGTGCCTACACTGGAATTTAATTTAGGAAAAGACTGGAAAAATTAATATATCCATTTCCTATTCTGAAGCAGCCATATGGAAGCTTCTGTATAGTACAAAAAAAGATTTTAAGAAATTCTTTTCAGTGAATTTCCTTCCAAGACTGCTTTATGAAAAGCTGTTACCACTCCTCACTGAGCTCTACTTTATAGCAAGTGGGTATCCTTTAAAGGGAGGGGAAGGCAAACAGAATTTTAGTTTAATAAGCCACACTTTCTTTCCATCGCGATGCTTTGGGCAACTCCCAGGCACCCTCTCTTGCAGCGTGTCGCAACCCTGTACAGGTTATGTTGCAATAAGAGCAAAATTACCATTATTCTGAAGTTAATCTGCATTCACTTGAATATGCACATCAGTACCTGAACCTTCAATTACTCCACTACCTACGTTTTCATGTTTTCTGTACCATCCAGGCCTGAACTCTGACAGTATGTGATCTTACAAAGCATGCTACTGAGAAGCAAAAAATCCAATTCACATTTTTGGAGCTTACAAAGGATAAAGAAAATTACTTCTCTAAAATAACATGTGCAACTCATTTGGGACAATTACAACAATTACTGGAGCTACATGCAACTCTGCTGAGTAGAAGGCACAAAAAAAAATCAAATAAATCATAGAATCTTTTGGTTGGAAAAGGCCTTTAAGATCATCAAGTCCAACCGTTACCCTAAGACTGCTAATGCCAGCACTAAACCATGTCCCTCAGCACCTTATCCACAGAGTCTTTTAAATCCCCCCAGGGATGGTGACTCCACCCCTTCCCTGGGCAGCCTTTTCCAATGCCTGGCGGCCCTTGCAGTGAAGAAATTTTTCCTAATATCCAATCTAAACCTTCTCTGGTGCAACTTGAGGCCGTTTCCTCTTGTCCTATCACTTGTCACTTGGGAGAAGAGACCAACCCCCACCTCTCTGCACCCTCCTCTCAGGCAGTTGTAGAGAGATATATAACTTATTGTTATATATAGCAATATAACTAAAAGTTATAATGAAGTTAAATATAACTCATTGTTCTACTTTTGCATTAAACATGGCAAAAATTACTTCTGCAACTGACTATATACACCATAAAGTGTAAATACATTAACCCTTCCCAAGATATTTCTCAGAATTATAAACATTAGATACAAAATTGTAGAAATATAACTGTTGTATGAGTGAAGCATGAAGTAGGCAAATGTGCAGAGCTTTAATTTGACTCTAGCATGATCTGATTTGTTGGATTAAACAACTGCATTTTAAAAACTGGGTTATTATATTTCTTTATAGAAAAGAGACCAATACAAGGCTAATCAAATTCTCTAAGTACTTAATCCCCCCCAAGATCCTCTTGTCTTCAGGATTATATGCTTCATTGTTGGGGAACACACTACTGCTGGTGTGGTGGTTTCCTCTGAGTGGGCACAGTAATAACAAAGTGTGTTAATACCAAATCATTATTGACAAATTACATCCTTTTCTTAGCTTCAAGTCAGAAATCTCTTCTTCAGTATAACGACTCAGGCCAGTGCCCTTGTACTAATAGAGACAGCACCTTTACTCACAGCTGTCAGAATTTGGCCAGCCAACAACTGTTTGAGCAAGTATCATTTTGATTTATTTTGTTTGATTTGATCGCTCTTAAATCATGTTATTTAAGAGCAGACATTGGGCTTTTTGAGACACAGGTACTCAGGAGAAACAGGGGACCCTCTTAAGATGCTACTCACAGGAACAGCTTTCAGAACACAACAGCAGCGTGTATTGGGTTTTCATGGCACGGTTTTAGTAGTGGGGTGCAGACATTGGGCTTTTTGAGACACAGGTACTCAGGAGAAACAGGGGACCCTCTTAAGATGCTACTCACAGGAACAGCTTTCAGAACACAACAGCAGCGTGTATTGGGTTTTCGTGGCACGGTTTTAGTAGTGGGGTGGCTTCCGTGAGAAACTGCTGGAAGCTTTCCCTGTGTCTGACAGACCCAATGCTAGCGGGCTGCAAGACACACCCACCATGGCCAAGGCCGAGCCCACCAGCAATGGTGGTAGCACCTCTGGCATAACACGTTAAGAAGGGGGGAAAAACACAACAGCAGATGGAAAAGTGAGAACAACTCTGAGGGAACAGTATGGGAGGGAGGGAACAGCTCTGCAGACACCCAGGTCAGTGGAGAAGGGGGGCAGGGAAGAGGTGCTGCAGGTGCCAGAGCAGAGATTCCCCATCAGCCTGTGGAGCAGCCCATGGTGAGGCCGCTGTGCCCTGCAGCCATGGAGGGTCATGGGGGAGCAGAGACCCAACTGCAGCCTGGGGAGGACCCCACGCCAGAGCAGGGGGATGCCCGAAGCAGGCTGTGACATTGTCGTGGGAAGCCCACGCTGGAGCAGGCTCCTGGCAGGACCTGTGGCCCCAGAGAAAGAGGAGCCCAGGCTGGAGCAGGTTTGGAGGCAGGACTTGTGACCCCGGGGGGACCCACACTGGAGCAGTCTGCTCCTGAAGGACTGAACCCCGTAGGAGAGACCCACGATGGAGCAGTTCGTGAAGAACTGCATCCTGTGGGAAGGACTTAGAAGTTTGCAGAGGACTGTCTCCTGTAGGAGGGACCCCACACTGGAGCAGGGGCAGAGTGTGACAAGTCCTCCCCCTGAGGAGGAAGGAGCAGTAGAGACGTGTGATGGACTGACAACGCCCATTCCCCATCCCCCTGCACCACTGCAAGGGAGGAGGTAGAGAAATCAGAATCAAAGCTGAGCGCAGAAAGGAAGGTGGTTTAAAATTTAGGTTTTATTTTCTCATTATCCTACTCTGAGTTTGATTAGTCATAAACTAATTTCCCTAAGTCAAGTCTGTTTTGTCCATGATGGAAACTGCTGAATGATCTCTCCCTGTACTCATCTTGACCTATGAGCCTTTCATTGTGTTTTCTCTCCCCTGCCCAGCTGAGGAGCGATAGAACAGCTTTGGTAAGCACCTGACATTCAGCCAGGGTCAACCCACCACACAGTGTTTTACTTGTGATGGTTGAGTTCATAATGTAAAAGTCTTGAAGTTTAAAAGCATGTCTCTATTTCCCAGAAGCTATAAATTATCTAATAGAAGATAATTTTTCCCTGCAAACTATGTTTCACTTACCTTCTTAACTTGTAGGTTTCCTCACCCACAGCTTTCCTTCCTGGCAAATGCTAAAATATTGGATGACCTGTTAAACTCAAAGGTTAGTCCATTTATCACAGAATCAAACATTCACAGAAAGTAGAAGAGGAGAAATTGGCAAATAAGTAAATAAGATTGAGAAAAGAAGCCAGAAAAACAACACAACACAGGAGCAATTTAGCTACTGGGAAATTAACTAAGAGGACCCTTTCACACAGCAGATACAGTTATTACCAGTTACAAAGGAACACTTAGATTGGTAGGCAGCATGCACGAGTGTCTATACATTATGAAGAGTTATAGAAACCTTAACTTATGTAGGCTTTTTTTAATGCTAAACTACTGAACTCACATTTTTGGGCATCAAATACTCCATACATCTTTAAGGTGCAAAACTGACAATTGGTACCCTTGGAACAAAGAAATAGTGAATTAAAAACCACGCCTATTACTTTGTGGTCCTTCCTCTTCAGGAAGACATGATGAAGGCACTTTGCCAGGCCATAAAAGACAATGGTTCAGATCTCCAGTCACATGCCGTAGGATATTCCGCTAAGATTTATTCCATCTCTGTTATTAATGTTGGTAGAAATCTGCAATAAGCGTTCCAAAAGATACTTAAGCAGAACTGTGTCAGCAGGAGACACTGAAGAGAACGCGCTTAAGAATACCTGGCAACACTAAGACATGCTCCCAAAGCAGGGATTCCATTCCTGCGCTAAAACGGGCGAAATCTGGTTTTGAACAGACTTCCCTCATTCCAGGTGGACATCCCAATTAGAGGGTTCTTAGTGGAACAGGAAGAACAACTTCTTACTCTGGTACACCTGTGAAGGAAATGCAGCAAAAAGCAATCAGTCACAATCATTGTTTTCAGGAAGAGAGTGTCACCACAGAAACCTGCCCGATTTTTGTCAAGATCCTGTGTCACACAGGTGAACTGAGACAAGAGGTACTCAAACCCCTCCTTACTTCTGAAAACACAGAAGAAATGGTTTAGAACAGGTGAAACTGATGGAGGTGTGCGAACAGGAACGTGGCAACACAATAGAAACAACATCAGCAGCAGCAGAAAATAATTTGGCAGCTTTTTCTTACAGCTGCAGAAAGGGAAAACTGTTTGTGGCAGGGAAGTGTTTGTTTAAGTGTCAAGAGCCTTGCTGGATTGAGAGCAAGCATCCCATCCTGAGTTTTGATTACTTTAAAATCAAAAATATTACCAAGTCACTTGTAGCCTGTTGTCTAGAAATAATATATGGATTTATAGCCTAGTTTTTCAATCCCACTTTCCAAGCTCGCTTAAAAGTTACACTCTATACAAAGTAAGTATTAATAGATGAGGTGAAAACAAAACCTAATATGCTGGTCAAAAATTTCTAGACTGCTCAGTTGCAGATATGCCTAAAATTGAATGAGTTTTAACTGGATCCAGTAATACAGAGAATGTCCACATTCACTTCTACCGCATCTACTCCCGTAAGTACCTATCGTTAAATGTTGGTATTCAACTGAACTGGGGAAGCTGAAGTTGGAAACTTCAGAACAGGTGAAATAGCAACCTTGTCCATTTGTTGCTTTGCTCACAATCTCTTGAAAAGGCATAAATTAATTTAACCTATATCCAAAAACTACTTTTTAACTCCCCTTCCCCTTTCAACCAAGGCTACTTGTTAGTAAGATTACAAATTTCAGTAAACACGAAGTGGAATTAATACTTCAGACACAGGGTCAGGTGGAAGATAGCACTCACCTGTAAAGCTGAACGACAAACTTCTAAAGCAGGTAGTTTTCCAGGAAAATGTTAACCATCCCTTAATCCAGTCACCATCTTGTTCAGCATACTTGGAGAGCGGTGCTGTTAACTTCAGCAAGACGGCCATTTTCAACCACAGAGGCACATGTAAATATTCATTCCTTTTATTGTGGAAATACTGAAGACACCCGATATAGCTTTAACCTACTCTCACAGAACAACGACTAATTTAATCTGAACTTCACACTGTTTATTGTGGAAATGCTGCGGACGCAAACACAGATTTAAACACAGTTCCACCATCAGAGAACATGACACTTCAAGGAAGGTCAAAACAAAACGGCTCGTAAAGCTAAAAAGAAGAGGCAGATGCCATTTCCTAGAAATGAAGGAAGGTAGGCTCCACTGGAGCAGCTTTAGTACCAGGCTTTTCTTTTAGACTGGTGGTAAATGAAAAACCCAGAGCCCAGTGATTTTTCTTTTTTACCTAATTGCTCCAATCCAGGATTCTTTGGCACAAGAATTTTTCCTTTGCTTTGTGACTACAAGATTATTCAGCCATTTGTCCTTCACAAGGCCACTGTTTTCACAGACTTCATTTAATCCTACTGCGTGGCATTTAACTGCATGTTGTGCAAAGGATGCTCTTGAGTGTCAAATTCTGTGTTGATAGGAGACTAACAGCACCAGGTTATTGCACTAGTTCTTTTTTACTCTACCCAACTAACAAACAAAGCTGTTAGAGAACTGATTTTCCTCATCATTCCCTACACTGGTTTTACATTATTGCATTTACACCGACAAGCTGACCGATACAACATCTACATGAAAATAAAGAAAGAATTCCACTGCATTGATTTAGAGACAAAATGAACTGCCAAACTGGAAGTTATTTTCAGGCAAGCATGCAGATACTCTATTTCTAGTTCACTCTTACACACTGCCTAGATTTAAACTGCAGAGTTGCCCTGCTTCTGCTTTGCACAGATGAATAAAAGCAAGGCCTACTTAAAAAACCTGCAGCACAGAGAACAGTAACACATGGCTCATTCTGTCCGTCACAACGGTACGTTTTACTTCCTCATTGCTCTGAATCAATTGTGAAGCTGTAATGATGCAACAGTGAATGTTTATATATCAAAAACTTGTGCGTAAAATAGAATAAAATAACGTGTGTATTTCTTAGGCATCAATTACAACACTGACAAAATAAAAGCATTATAAAAGATTGTAGAAAACTAGAGCTCTTCTAGACTTTTAGACAGCAAAAAAACTTATCAATCTCATCATGGAAAACCAAACGCTTTCCTGGGTACAGTTCTTTGCAGGCCATTCCTCCTTACAATGCTACATAATCACTTTGTTTTTTCCTGTCATTTTGGTATCAAACATCTGCCTACACATTAATTCAGAAAACATTAATTAAAAACTGGAAAGAATTGAAGCCTAGCACACAGATTTAAAAATGTTGTCTCTGATCACATATTTGATATCAAGTCCTAGCATGAAACTATTCTATTTAATCCAAGTAGTTTCCTGTTAGGAAATAGCACACACATGCTGTCAAATGATTTTCAGTACAAAAGATATACAGATAAAAAGAGTTTAACTGGAAAGCTCTGAAGACTCCTAGGCATCAGTAGGGAAGGCACTTTTCTGGTCACACAATTCAAGCACATTGGGATTCAGCACAGCTTTGGTATTTCAACATCTCCTTCAGTTTCTATGCAAGTGATATCCACTGACTGCCCAGTCCTGAACTTCTCCACTTGCAAATAATGCAAAGAAAATTGCTCCAAACAGATTAATAGAAGCAGCAATATAGAAAACAGTCTGCCATTCTCCCACAGTATTCTGTCAAAAGGGAAAAAAAAAATAGTCAATTTGCAGCTCCACAATCAAGAAAAAGTAATTTTAAAACTGATGCTACGTGCCTTGCCTGTTAATTAATGTAAATGCTATTCAGCATGATTTCATAGCAACATAAATGCATTATAAACATAAAAGATTGATTCATCATTATAGTCAACTTCATCTTAATAATACAGCTTACACAGATAGTCCTATCAGAATTAGGATTATCGGGTTCAGTTTATCATCCAAGATGCAGAACCTTACTATCAAAATTTGTATTTGCACAAAGTCTACACAAACTCAGGGGATGTTACTGTAAGGGGAATCACTACCTTCCTTTCAAGTGAGGTAATCCAAGAGCTGAAGTGCTCTGCACTATGCAGTAAGTTATTCTTAATGACAACTATGTGGATACTCCAGAACCATAAGTTTTTTAGCCCAAACAATCTTTACTCAGATTTCCAGAGGAATCCTCTGAACTCTGGTATTTAAGAAAGACCTTAAGACATGGGCAGCAAAGAACTGTGTTTTGTTTTGTTTTGGGTTATTTTCTTCTTTAATAAAGAATTAATATCCGTAGATGTCCTAAGACTTCCTCTCTTTTTTTTTTTTTTTAAATTCCAAATGACTACTGTAACAAAACTGTAAATTATCTTACTACAAAACCAGAATAATACCAGAACACTGCATTACTATAAGGAAAAAAAACCCAGGCCAAATCACAACACCATCCCATCATACAACCCCACACCCTCCCTCCAAAAAAAAAAAAAAAATCCCACTTATTAAGCTGTCTGGAAGAACTGATTTGTTTGGACTGACATATTAACGAATAAGAAAATTATTGTTGTGATCACCAACTCCCAAAATTCAACCGTATCAATAACTCCTACCATCTTCCTTTCTTAAAAGGATTTTAGGATAATGTGAATAGTTGATTAAAAAAAAAATAAAATCAAGCAATTCCTCTTTTTCTACTCCAAATCACCCTTTGACTAAACCATCTTGGAACTCCAATCTAACACTGTTCGAATTAGGTGTCTTGTGAAACTAACATAGCTTAGAATGTCCTAATCCTGTAATGTACATACAAAAGGACGCATTATAAAAACCACACATACGAATCTGGTTTCTCACTCATCTGACAAATGCTGACATTGCAACTCAACAGCTCACGTGAAAGACTTCCTTTAAAGAAACAAGTAAGAACTTGTCTTAGTTTGCTAAAATAATACCACAACTGTCTCATCTAGTTGGCATTTTAACAGAGTTTTACTGTCATAAGAATATATACGTTCTACTTCTAGAGAATATAAGATGTGAGTCACTCAGATTTTGAAGTCCTACAAAGGTCTTCGACCTCACCTTTGTTTTTCTGATCATAATTAGAAGAATAAAGGCTAGGAATTAAGTCATTCACAGCAACATACATGTATAACCCAGATTTCATTTAATGACTGCAGACTCGAGAAGACAGAATTTCTGTTTAATAAAGATAAAAATACAAGTGAAAAAACAGTAAGCAGACTTACATTATGAGTGAGGTTCTTGGCAATAACTGGCCCCACCATTCCTGGGATAGTAGCAAAAGAATTTGTGATCCCAAGGAGAATTCCAGCATACCTGCAAGAGAAATTGTTAATGCTGCTTATTAACCTACCCTTCTTATCAGTCATGGAAACAGTTTTGCCTAACCTGAGCACGTAGGCCTCATCTTGATCATGCAGGCCAATTAAAACACAAATATTCCAGTGTGAATGGCTCGTTTTTATTCTAGTAACAACTCACTGACAACTTGGAACATATGTGTGTCTTTTCAGGAGGCTCGTTACGGAATTTCACTTAAATTACTCATGGCTTTGCTCCGGATCCATAATACAAACCCACATCTCCTT
The DNA here is from genome assembly GCF_000690775.1 of Eurypyga helias. Taxonomy (NCBI): domain Eukaryota; kingdom Metazoa; phylum Chordata; class Aves; order Eurypygiformes; family Eurypygidae; genus Eurypyga; species Eurypyga helias. The sequence continues at coordinate 4,613 of NW_010270110.1, read as the reverse complement.
TGCTAAGCCACAACCGAACTGTCTGGAATGGATCCACTGGAGAAGTTAGAAAGGAAACATTACATGCCTTGGAGTGGGAAGACAACAAAGGAACATGGCAGAGGGCTGTTCAGCAACAGTAAGAGTTGGTTCAGGCATCACTTCTAAAAAGTGTCTGCCCAGAAAGCAAAATCACTCATGCAGATGTCTATCCCCACTTGCACTACAGAGCCCAAGTTCCAAAGGCCTGAGTTGAGAGCTGCGGCAGTCCTTCCCTTCAGCTTTCTGTGGGTCAAGGCCAATGGGAAACGGGTCTGACTTAACCAGTTTTGCTGGTTGCCATCCCTGCAGCTCCATTCTGAGGCTTCCTGTTCCATGAACATGTCTCTCTATCACACACATGTGCATGCATATACACCAGCGGCCATAAAAACTTGCTGGGAAAACCTGGTAACTTGCTTAATATCTGAGTCTCAGCACCTCATCTCTGGGCAATTAAAGATCTCTCACCTAGGAGTGTTGCAATAATGAAAAATCATGTCTGAAACTGTACCACAAGCAGAGACTTGTGTGAGAGGCTGAAGAGAAATGAGCTAGGCACTCTACAGCTGAGCTCGACCTTCCAACCACCACAGCACAGATCCCTGTGGTTCAGATTTTTAAGGTGTAATTTCTGGCTGAAGAATCATACATAATATTAATAGTTGCAGTTTACTACACGAGAAGGGACTTATCTCCCAGTGATATTTTTAAGCTGTTCAAAGTGAAATTATGTCCTCACCAATTTTAACATAACAGAAACATAATTTCATCTCTACAGAGAGATGCATAGCTTTGAAATTTTATTTACCAGAACAGGAGAATTCAATCATACAGCATTGTTACAAAAGGTTGTGATATGTGTATCCAGTCCAATGATATTGAGGCCTACAAGGAAGCTGGGGGTGGGGGGACTTTTTACAAAGGCCTGTAGTGACAGGACAAGGGGTAATGGGTTTAAATTGAAAGTGGGGAGGTTTAGATTAGATACCAGAAGAAGTTCTTCATGGAGAGGGTGGTGAAGTACTGGAACAGGTTGCCCAGAGAAGCTGTGGATGCCCCATCCCTGGAAGTGTTCAAGGCCAGGCTGGATGTGGCTTTGAGCAACCTGGTCTAGTGGAAGGTGTCCCTGCCCATGGCAGGGGGGTTGGAACTAGATGGTCTTTAAGGACTCTTCCAACCCAAACTGTTCTATGATTCTAAGATATTAGAGAAACATGTTTTTTCTTGAGAGTGTCAATTGTCATGACTACTAGTTGATTTTTTTTCCTTAAAAGTCAACACTACGCATCAGTTTAAAGCATGGCAACGTATTTTTGACTAAGCTCCAATGCCTCAATTAAAACAATCCTTATTATGCATATAGCATGTAGTCTTCTTATCTTGAAAAGTGTTTAAAAATTAATAGGTCTTTATGAAGCTGAATGTGAAAGTGCAGAAGTTTCCCTTAGGCAGATAAGCACATATAGCAAAACTCCACTTAAAGCCTTTAAGTAGAATCAAATGCATTTTGTCTTCAACATGTTTAAGCACTACAAAGCTGAACGTAGCTCAGTAGTTTCCCTGGTCGTCAAAGATCTTTGGCTAAATGCCTCTGGTTATGCACAGTGTTTCTGGCATAGGTTGCATTCTTGATAACACTCGCTGTTTGATGCAGATAACTGCTATGCCACTCCCTCAGCAGAGAGGAGGCTCCCATGTGAAATGGGAAAGCAAAGAGTGACATGTCTCTAAAGCCAGACAAATTGTAAGCTGTTGGTCAGGTTCGTATGGCATAGTGGAATTAACCAAATACAAATTGACCTGCAGAACAGTTAAACAGTAAAATCAAGAGCAAAAACACAGAAATGTGAATTGTTTAGTGTATAACAGAGCCACAGGAATATTAGGAGGGCTCATGGTAACAGCAATACTAAAAATAGTAATCATGGCAGCATATTGATGCAGATTTAAAGAGCTAGAATAGACTACATTTTCCCCACAAGAACAATCTTGTCTCCCTCGTGTCCCCACCCACACCCAATTCAATGCACTGATGGCATAACAAATACAAGTTACAAAGCAAAAAACACAGCAAATATTGTTTTTCCTTCAGCACCAGTATTTCCATTCACTTTTCCCTGTGAACATAATCATAATTTCTTTGGCATAAAGCAAGTTTTAGTACCAACAAGGCACCCTTTGCTATTCTAGTCACCATACTTTTAAGCAATTAAGATGGGCATTTGTGTGCATTTTACAACTGCTTTCAATCAATTCTGGTTAATCTAACATCTTTCAGTAAATTAAAAAAAAAAAAATAAAGCGCTGGGCAAACTCTTAACAGAGGTTTCCTTCACACTTGTATGCCGACACTGTTTTGAGATTTCTACAATTATGCCAAGCATTTCCCTTCAACTGTGACTGTCTGCCTTGGCCATTCCATCCAACAGAGTTCAGACAGTCATAAAAAGTTAAGTTGGGGGGGAGGGCGGGAAAGGCTTCTTTCCTGTCATCTTAGATGGTTTTATATTTCTGTATTTGAATATTTTTTTCTATGACCTTTGTTATAAGGACACATCTTTTTCCTTCTCTGTCTCCATTTGTACAGATCCGCCTGAATTAAAGCAAGCATGTGCTGAGTATAGAATCCCTGATTTCAATAAAGCAGGATCCACCCTGGCTATGTTCCTTTCCAGGAAAGTCTTCCCGCACATGCAGCCGTTTGCCTCTAGAGGCAATGCAGGGACAAAGCTCCTGAGCTATCGGTGAGACACCTGCCTCTGCGCACTCACTATCAGCCCATTCCCTTGAGCCTTGAGAGGAAAGAAGGGCTAGAGGAACTTGTCTGGGTTAAATTCAAAGGGAATAAAAGCAGGACTTTGCAAGGGTAGGAAGAATAGAGTGGGATTTGGTCAGAGGGATCAGCAGCAGTTCATGTGATGAATCTAACTGTGCCTGCTGACACGTATCAGCATCACAGCACATGATTTCTTTCTTTTTTTGGTGGCTGTTTTCAACACCTAAAACGCTATGTATACCGTCATAAACAAATTTACTCTTGAAATAAACACATTAGAAATGCAAAGTGAAGTATCTCTCAAATCAAAAAACACATACAACACCCTAGTTCCGGAAACCTCAGCCATCACCTGCATACAGAGGTTCCTTGTGCGTATGCCTCAGAGTCACACACTGCAGCTGCACCATTTCCTTCTTCCTGTGACAGCTTTGTTGCACTCAGTGGACAGGACTAATTGTACTGACTTAATGAGCACCAGTTCATATTTTGTTTCGCTTCACTTGCTCAACGCATGGACCCAAGCCTTGCTTTCTGCATATTATCCAGCTGTTGCAAGTAGAATTTTAATCATCCCAAACGCTTTCCAGTAGAACTCTTCATGGCGTTAGTTAATTTTCACAACACTCCTGTGAGATGGGGACACAGTGTGAAACCCTATCCATATCATGGATATGTCCTATACATAGGGCATGAAAACATAGGCCAAGAATACATGTGCCTACTGGATGCCCGAGTTGAGATCCTCAGGATTTCAGAATGTTCTTACATTCAAAGCACCGCTCCACTCACTTCTGTCCGCACTCTGAGTAATACCATTTTTGCAAACCAGAACCTAATAGGTTGAATTGGCATATGAAAATTAGCAACAAATCAGCTAGGCCTTGATTAATGTCACTGGATAAAACATTAGCTTCTCAGCTGAGAGGTTTAAATTTGGACTCAGGCTGCTGCGGACCCCCTTTATGTATTATGGTAGTCTGAACCAGCCTCAAGAAGCGCCCGTCCTTCTTCACAACTTAAGAGTCCAGATTCTTAAAGCCAGAGGGTACGAACATGGTCCTCACAGATGGTTGTACTAGTCTGGTGCAACTGACTTACCACATGCAAATTCAGCAACAGAGGACTGAAAGGACTGAATTCCCAAGAGCAAATGTTCAGCTACCTTAAACATGACCCTTCTTTTCTCCTGTAATGCCCTGCCCCAGCTATTATGTGCTCTCCAACTACTACAGCTTAGGAACAAGTGCCAGTCTCCCTCTATACAACACTCAGTCATTTCTAGATCAGGATCCATCCTGTGCACTGAGCGAAGAAGAGGTCCTATGCAGGGGAGTTTTACAACAATGACACAAAGACTCATTTGTGATGCACAGAGAAAAGGAGGCAGATCAAAACTGCAGAGACATTCAAGTCCTGCCATTAAGTAACTTAGAGTAGTAAAGTATTTTCATGTTGAAGTTTTATTTTACATCTGTTTCTAAGAATACAAAACAATAACTCCTATCCAATGTTTTATCTTTGTTAGGAAATTAACTGCTGTACCTCTGCAAAGCTAAGCTTGAAGCAGAAGCTGTACAATGGTGCCATAATATGCCAGGTGGACTGCTTTAACTACATCTCCTAAATTCCCAATTCTACTTGATTTAAAACAAAGTTAATCACAGAAGCTATTCTTTCTTTCATATTCAATTCACAGTACAAGCTGTTTATAGCTAGCCACTGGCATCTTACTTCTCGCTTGCTACCTAATCTCACATGCCAAGATTAATTGGGCTCACAGTATTTGGCCACACTCAGAGTGGTGGTCAACAGC
>NW_010270109.1:2707-3109 GCF_000690775.1 Eurypyga helias | reverse complement strand
CAGGGCAACCCATTTACTCCAGGTAACATCAGCAGCATCATGATTAGAAGAGATCCTTCCCCCCAGCACGGGTAGTTGAGGTGCCAGGAGGAGCTGTGCTTCAGTTCCAACCACTTCTGAGGCAGATCGAACTCCCTCATAAACTGCTAGTATCTCTTTTTCAGTTGCAGTGTAGCGGTCTTCAGATCCTCTGTATCCCTGGCTCCAAAATCCTAGGGGTAAACCTCGAGTCTCCCTGGTTCTTTCTGCCATGCCAGAGATTCCAGATAGGGCTGTTCTGGGCCATGCTGTAGAGCACATTTTTTTACATCTGGCCCTGTCTGGACTGGTCCGAGGGCTACTGCATGCACGATCTCCTGCTTGATCTGTTCAAAGGCTTGTCGCTGCTCAGGGCCCCATTTG
>NW_010270109.1:588-2249 GCF_000690775.1 Eurypyga helias | reverse complement strand
AACTGTGGCCTGCACTCTGCTGCCAGAGGGATGGAGAAAAAGGCCTTAGCAATGTCAATGGTGGTGTACCACTTGGCTGCCTTTGACTCCAGCTCATATTGGAGTTCCAGCATGTCCGGCACGGCAGCACTCAGTGGTGGCGTGACTTCATTCAGGCCACGGTAGTCCACTGTCAGTCTCTGTTCTCCATCAGACATATGCAGTGGCCATGTGGGGCTGTTAGAGGGTGAGCAGGTGTGCCCCTTGGCTCTCCAGCTGATGAATCAGCTTTTGGATGGGAAGCAAAGAGTCTCTGTTGGTGCGGTACTGTCGCCAGTGCACTGTTGTAGTGGCAATTGGCACCTGTTGGTCTGCAACCTTTAGCAATCCCACAACAGAAGGGTCCTGTGACAGTCCAGGCAAGACAGACAGCTGCTCAATGTCCTCAGTCTCTAAAGCAGCTATCCCAAAAGCCCACCGGTACCCTTTCGGGTCCTTAAAATACCCTCTCTTGAGACAGTCTATACCAAGGATGCACGGAGCATCTGAACCAGTCACAATGGGGTGCTTTTGCCACTCCTTCCCAGTCAGGCTTATCTCAGCCTCCAACACAGTCAGTTGTTGAGAGCCCCCAGTCACACCAGAAATACTGATGGGCTGCACCCCTTTATAGCTCGATGGCATGAGGGTACACTGTGCACCCGTGTCCACTAGAGCCTTATACTGCTTTGGCTCTGATGTGCCAGGCCATCGAATCCACACAGTCCAATAAACAGGGTTTTCCCTTTCTTCCACGTCGCTGGAGGCAAGGCCTCTTTAATACTCACATGCCTCACTTATGTTCTGGAAAAGAGCTTATTGGCCAGGTGAGTTAGTTCGTCTTGTTTAGATACAGGAGCAGCAGTTTTTCTTGCAGAGTCCCCACTAGTAGATCTTTTTCCTTTGAGTTCACTTACTCATTCCTCCTGGAGCGAGGTATCTTTTCCATCCCACCTCCTCATGTCCTCTCCGTGGTCTCTCAGGTTAATCCACAGGGTACCCCGTGAGGTATATCTGTTGTATTCCCTTCTTGGACCAGAGGAACACTTGCTTTTCATAGCCAAGACACTGGCCTGTGTAGGTGGGGAGCAGAACATCTCCTCTCAGAATTCCTTAAACTCTTGAGACAGTCTCTCCACAGCTGAGACACAGGCCTGTATGGGGGAGGAGAGACTGTCCTCATGTTCTTGGAATCAGCAAATCATATGGTCTGCAGTTGGTGCCTCATCCTCTCTCCAAGTTAATATTGAGACCACACTAGAGTATGAGGGTGGTGCATTCCACATTAACTTCTGACACATGGGTCTAGTGCAGCATCTACTGTCTGGGTCTGTAGATGCTAGTGGGTTGTTTGGGTGTCAGTAAACAATCATCTCCAGCACCGCTAGTTCTCGTAGATACTGGATGGCTTTCTCCATGCTGGTCCATGTGCATAGCTGTTGTGGCACACTTTCTCTAAAAGGGTAACGCTCCTTCACACTGGTCAGGAGTCGTTTCCAGAGGTTGATGTTTTGTGGTCTATGTCCAATTGCTTTGTCAATGCACCCTTCTCTGGCAAGTGACCACAGCTGTTTAGCCTCTTTTCCCTCCAGCTACATACTACTGGCCACATTATCCCACAAGCGGAGGCGCCAGGTCATGAT
>NW_010270109.1:0-360 GCF_000690775.1 Eurypyga helias | reverse complement strand
ACAGTGTTCGACCCTGGCAGTAGTATACAAATGTCTGGTGAATTCAGTGAACCTGCTGTGGGAGGTGGAGCTGCTGTGGGAGACAGGCTGGCTGAGGTGGGAGGCAGTGACATTGGTGTAGGCATGGTGAAGGGTGATGCAGGCGTGGTGGACTGTGCTGCAGGCATTGAGGATGATGATGTAGGCATTGGAGGCAGTGATGCAGGTGTGGTGGATTGTGACACAGACACTGACGTAGAAGTGATTTCAGCCGTGGTTACAGCTGCACGGGCTCAGGTTACCAGCTTGCTGGCTGTGCGGATCTGTGCTGCCCCCTTGCTCTTTAAAGCGGCTCCGGTGGCTGCACAAATCCTGTGTCTG
>NW_010270108.1:2351-14235 GCF_000690775.1 Eurypyga helias | reverse complement strand
CACTATTCAAATTTTGTTTAAATCAATGCCCCTTGATTCCCAGTCAGTACCTCCACTTGGTTTCATCCTACCAATATAAGACAGGAAATCCTTGTCACCGTTTTCTTCTTCCTGATTCAGAGCCTGTTCATCTAATAATCCCTACCTTTCTGTATGTACATACTATGTGTACATGTATATAAACTATAATCTTTATTTAAATATTGTTACTAGGGGAAAATAAATCTTACTTAAACCTGTGCAAGCAGTGTCTTGAGCATGTTTTAGCTATCATGGGACAAGCAATGCAGTTTTTTCATGCACTTTTAATATCCTGCACTTAGCTTGAAAATAATAGAAGCAAAAAGCCAGGCTTCCTTAGAAACACAATCTGCAATTTGTTAAATACAATTCTAATGTAGATATTTTTTCCTCCTAGGTTTTACCAAGAGACAGTACATCTAACACTTAACTTGGATCATCTTTTGTTCATCAGCTTGAAAAATCATAACAGCCCCGAAAACTGACACTTGATCTGAAAGAAAAAGCTGTGACAAATGGACAATATGTCTATTACTAACACGCCAACAAGTAATGATGCTTGTCTGAGCATTGTTCACAGCTTGATGTGCCATCGACAAGGTGGAGAGAGTGAAACTTTTGCAAAACGCGCAATTGAAAGTTTAGTTAAAAAGCTAAAGGAGAAAAAAGATGAATTGGATTCTTTGATTACAGCTATAACCACAAATGGAGCTCATCCTAGCAAGTGTGTTACAATACAGAGAACGCTGGATGGGAGGCTTCAGGTTAGTACAAGTGCAAATCAGATGTTTTCCTTCTAGTGCAGCTGGAGCGGAAGTGAGTGATGCAGGATCCTAGAGTGTTGAGGAAGAGTAGCTCTTCTCTTGCATCCCCCCTCACCCCCATGTGTAGGCATGTTTTGTGGCTGGGGCTCTGGACTGCTGCAGTGGTTGATTTTTTTTTTTTTTTAATTATTTTTTTCCCCCAAAAAAGGAGCAGAAGGCATGAGATCAGCTCTTCTAAATGAGTGTGTGTGGCAGTAAAAAGCAGGGTCACGTAACAAATTTGGCTGTTTATTCTGGTATTTTCACTACAAGCTTCTGTTATCTCTGCGTTGGTCAGCAGTGTGAAGAAAGACCTATGATCCCTTGCTAAGCTACTCTGAGGAGTCTGCACTGAGGGTTTATGTTAGCCTTATATTTTCAGTTCTCAGTACCTGTATAGATTGAGTTGCGATTTCCTTGATCCAGGACAGACGTCATGTTTGCTGGCTAGCTTTCTGTCTACCCTAGAAGCGTTTTTTGGGGTTTTTTTTCTTTTTTTTTTCTCCAGTATGATTGATTGGCATTCTTCTACTTGTAAATTCCTTATAGTGTAGCTTAGGGCCTCATTCATCTTCGGGGGCAAAACTCCATCATCCATGGTGGGGAAGGTGACCATACATACTACATTAAGCACAAATTCTGCTTCTGCCATTCTGTATCCAGTATTTTTTCTTAAGAATCAGTGTTGACTTAACCATAACAAAACCCTAATAGAAATTTATTTCTGAGTACAGAACTTGGGTAACATGTATACCACCTTATTTTTCATATTTTGATGATGAAGAGAGGTTGTGGTGGTGTGTGTTTGTCCTCTTCCACCTTTTTTTCTTCACGAAATGAAAGGTCTTGCTACTTTCCCAATCAACTTTTTTATCTAACTTTTTAGGTGGCTGGTCGCAAGGGATTCCCTCATGTGATTTACGCTCGTCTTTGGAGGTGGCCTGATCTTCATAAAAATGAACTCAAGCATGTTAAATATTGTCAGTATGCTTTTGACTTAAAATGTGACAGTGTCTGTGTAAATCCTTACCATTATGAGCGTGTAGTATCGCCTGGCATAGGTAAGTAGACTCTTGATTTAAAATAGAGCAGTGGGAATAAAATGTAAAATGTTTTCCTTTTGAGTGTAGAGAATACAGGTCTAAATTAGAAACATTAACTTTTAATGATCTAATTATAAATTGCTTTCATATCTTCTTGTCCATCTTCTTAATGGAGTTTTTACCTTTCTTTCAAATATAAAGAATAGTTTGTGGCTTTTGTTTAAGCCTTTCTGTTGGATTTGAACACAGTTCTTACAGTTAATGTGTACCCTAGGAATAATTTAGCATTGAGGCTTGTGTTGTGCTGGAGGGGTAGAGTATGTAGAGTCTGGAATAATAATTTGAAAAGGCTTATAAACTTAATGTTCAAACGTTGTTAAAGATCTCTGCGTATATAATCCCCCACATCCCCTTTTTTTCTTCTTTTTAAAGATCTCTCAGGACTGACACTACAGAGTTCTGGTAAGTAGTTCTGTTTACTGTTGCATTTCTATGGGCACAAACTGCATTAAGCTCTTTAGTATGTACACGGTTTATTCCTGTGTATCTCCTTGTGAGAGAGCATAGAGAGCAGATGGAAATGCATTTGTGTCTCTGGTTTTTGAAAACCAGCTAAGTAGCATATGAAAGGCAAGTATTGATAAATTCTTTAAGTTGAGGCTTGAGCTTGGCTTGCAGGTATGTTCTAATTGCCTGCAACTTATAAACCCCAGCAAAAAAAAGAAAAACAAAAACCTCACTGTTGAATGTTGCTAATTAAAAAAAAAAAAAAAACAAAAACCCACATCAGAAAAGTGCACCTGTGTATATATAGTAATTAATTGAATTTGGAATAATAGATGCTTATGATTTAATAAGTAGTTTAACAAGCAAATAATAGAAAATCTGAAATTAACAAAGCAGTCTAATATTCTTGTTCTCCTTGAAACTTGAGAGACATTGGATGTCCAATGGACGTTATTCAGAAATCTGAGATTGTGCACCTGGTAACTGCTTTGTTTCAAAACTGACTTTTTTTTTTCCTTCCAGAAAAAATTCGTAGAGGAAGGAAATCTGGGTAATCCAGTGTTTTTACCACATTATTAGAAGTATTCAAGCAAAAATGACTTAACCCAAACAATCCAATAAACTGCTAACTTCACAAGCTTTAACTTGTGTGCTTATCTCTGCTAATTTGCATTGTTACCTGTGTCTTCTGAAACATGATCCTTTTGTACAGAACCAAAGCTTATTAGCCAGTATTTAAATAGAGGATAAGTGTTTCCTTGTTGTGCTACTGTTTTTTCCAGCAGTAAACAGAAAATTAGTCTCAGATTTTAATGTATTTAAGGCTGCTTTAAAAATTAGCATGGGAGCTAACGTAGTGTAAGAGTTCATTAAGATATATAGAAATAAATTCTTGTAGTGCCAGTGGTAGTTATTTCCTTACACTGTATGTGGAATATTCTGAATTAGTGGCTACACTGTTAAATATAGTGTTACATGTTTTTGAATGTGAATTTGATGTTTCTAGCCAATTTGGATGGGAGTATTACTCAAGGGATGCATGAAGTTTTGTGTGCTGTGTTCATGAATTACATCTTTCATAGAAGCTTTATAGATGTTCATTCTTGTATACCAGGAATTGGTTTGTTAGCTACTGCACTAACATATATTTAGGTGCTTGACAAAAAGCATGTTTTTCCCTTTTATTAACCATGTCCAATCATGCACGCAATGATGGACGAAAAAACAAAATTTATTGGAGTCTACTACTGTGGGACTAAACTGCTTGTTTGATAGCAGTAAGCAACATAAACAATTGTTTTTTCCATCCAGCTATGCTTCATAATTTCCTGCTGCTGGCTTGAAGTGTTTATTTGTAATTTAGAGGAGTGCTTTAGCTATGTTCATATAGGTTAAATCCTCCTCCCAGTAGTTTCAGCAACATTGTTATTGCTTGAAAGTAGTAGTGCAATTCGTAGTTAAATCCTGAAAGATTTGCTTTGCATGTTTAACCGTTTGCTTCTTCACAGCTCCATCGACTATGTTGGTGAAAGATGAATATGTTCATGACTACGAGGGGCAGCCATCATTGTCTTCTGCAGAAGGCCATTCAGTCCAAACCATCCAGCATCCACCAAGTAACAGGGCATCTACAGAAGCTTATAACGGTGCATCTACAGAAGCTTATAGCCCCCCAGCCATGTTAGCTCCTACTGAGGCTAGCACTACCAGCACCACTAATTTTCCCAACATTCCTGTGGCTTCAACAAGTAAGATCATCAAGATTATATGAAATACTAAACTGTGAAAATGTGAAAGCTCAAAGATAACCACTGGCTTTTCCTAGAGTAGATCTGGCATTGGAAATGTGCTGTTGCCACACTACACTGATAGTGTGTGGCAATGTGATGTGGGCAGCCTTGTGTTAACAAAAGGTTTTAACTTGCAGCATAATTTGAGTAACTTTTCCTGGTAATCCAGTCTCTTTTTTAATGAGACTGACACTACATGAGTGTTACAAGACTATTTTGGATATGCCAAAGGTTCCATAATATAATGTTAAAGCAATTGACTGCTGACAAAACATCATGGCTATTATTGGAATAATTTGCTGTAGGAAGGGAAGAATTTTATTATTTTATTACAACAGCAAATGGGACACCAAATGAATATTCTATAAGATGGCAGTACCGAGAGGCTTCCAGACAATTCTTTAGTGTTCCACAGCTGGCAGAATGAGTCTTCCAGTTTTAACTTGATTATTTTTATAATGACCCACTGTACTACCAAAGTGACAGCCTTAATATTTTCATGAGTCTGTTGGAGTGCTGTGTCGAAGCTTTTTACTTTTCAGTGTGTATTTGGTATAAGTGAAAGTTTCGGGTTTACCAACATCAAACCTCACATGTCACTCTAGCAGGACAATGAAGCATTCCCATGTTATGTATGCAGTGTCCTGCAGCCCTAACTAGGGAAACCATGAAGTTTGGAGGGGTTTCACGTACTCTTCATCACTTCAATATCAAAGATGTGTGAATATAATGGATTTCATGTTATCAAATTAGAATTACGGTGGTATGGTGTTTTGATAATGCTCTTTAATTTTAGCTGATGACTTTTTTGCTAAAACTAATGATGGTTTTCCCAAGATGAGATACGATGTCTGTATTTGTCTCCAGTACGGAAAAAAGGAAAAGGCAGTTTAATTGTATTGCCTTTTCGCAAGAGTTTATAGTCAATAACTTTTTCTCATCAGTGCTATAATTGTTGGAGTGACGTGGACATGAGAAAACAACTTGCTTTTAGGTTTTAGTTCAAGTTTTCAATGTGTTAAATTCTGCTAGCCAGACCACTTTGAGAAAGTGCAAGTGTGAAACTACTGATCAGTTTAATGTTAATGAATGAGCTGAAGCCTTTTAAAATCAAATTCTGTTAACCTGCTCTGAAATATCTGTAGTTTTACTTCAAAGCTTAGACAATTCTTGAAATATTTATTTGGGAGGGAAAAAAATCCAGCAACTTTCTCAGGAAGGAGTCCAGTGGTGTATGCAGCTCTATTCCCAGCACTATTTTAAAAGCTAAAACACTGTTCAGTATGTTTTAGAGGAATGCAAGTTTAGGCAAGTATCCTCCTTAGGAACAGTAGTTATGCTGAAAATAAGCAACTTATTGGACCTACTGTTGGCCTATTTGGATTAATATCTAATCTACTCCAGCTATGTTATTGAATAAAACATGTGACATCTCTCCTTCTTTCGTCTCAAACTGAAAAATGAGATGTGAACAAAGCAAAGATACGGTTGATAAACAGAGTTCTCTGCATACTTCTAAAGTATTAAGGGTGTGGGAGTCAAAATTAGCTGATGCAGAGCATCTTGCTTCAAGTTTCATAAGACAGTCTGGTGGGTGGAAAAAAAATACTGAAACCAAACTTGTAAGAACTGTGTATTGCAGTGCCCTTAGTTGGGTGTATTTTCCTACACAATAGTGCTGAGCTCTTCTTAATTAAGATTTTGGAATGTTCATGAATAGGTAGTGTCTTCTTTTACCAGGTCAACCTACCAGTATATTGACAGGTAGCCATAGTGATGGACTCTTACAGATTTCTTCAGGGCCTCAGCCAGGAACTCAACAGAATGGGTTTACAGCTCAGCCAGCTACATACCGTCACAGTGAGTATATACATATGTGCACTCTTCTTAGTTTCCTAAAACCGGTTTCCAAATGTTCAGGAGTAACAGAAGATTAGAAGGGAGATGCGGAAAAACTCCCTTAAAACCAACCACTCCATTCTTTTTCTAGATAGTACTACAACTTGGACTGGGAGTCGGACAGCAGCTTACACACCTACCATACCTCACCACCAGAATGGCCATCTTCAGCATCATCCACCTATGCATCCTGGACATTACTGTAAGCAGTGCAGATTTTCAAATCACTTCCTTTGTTTTCAATTTTGTTGAATGGTGGGGGTTCATTTGTGATCATTCTTTACCCCCAAATCCTTTTTTTTGGTTATAGAACTACCAGTACTGTGTTTAGTATATTCTGATAGTCAAACACAAGAGCTTGATGAACTTTCCTCCATTAAAGCAGCAGAGATAGTTATAGTCATGCCATCTATGCTGCAGATGTCTTCCTATATCTAACCAAAATAGCGGTTCCTTTCTAAACCTCTCTTTTTAAGGCTTTGCAATCTTGTAGTGAATATTTCCTTTGTGGAAAAGGAAGTTGATTCAGAATGTGTTGCTTGGATCTTTTTCTATGAAAATGTGGAAATTCCTGGCTGTGTTCGTTTTCTAAAAATTTTGAAGTCTTGTCCTAATGATACAGTAATTTTCATTAAGCCTTGGAAGATGTGTGTCCGTGTACACTAACCAGTTTAAAAGAACTTTGAAAGCTCATGCAGTAAAGTACTTGTCAGTAAAGTGATCTCACCAAAGCCTGATTCATGAGTATAGTTGGCACGTAAACCTGAAAATGTTTTTCATCTACAAAATAGGATTATAACCTCTTCTTTTAAGGTACAGGAGATGGGAAGGGGAAAAAAATAAGTGATCCAACTTCTAATGTGTCTACCACAGTATATGTATTATAAAAGTCTAGTGCAGAAAAACCCCCACCCAAATTAAACTTTTTCTAAATTTTATGGCAAAAAGTTTGAACAGTTCTTTATTTCCTTATATAGTACTTATTCAAATCATTTATTTGCAGCAGTTGTTAGTGGAGGGGAGAATATACTGTGAATTTGTTAAAATGACTTTTCATCTTGTCTCCATCAAGAAAATTGTGGTTTAGATATGGTTACTAAGTTTCATTATTTTGTTCTGTTAGGACTCTACTTCATTTATCATATTTTGTTAGAAATATCAGGATGTAACAGTTTTAGTGGTGCTGTAGAAACATGCACTGAGAAATTTATAGAGTATCTTTCCATAATTAATATTTGTAACAAGCTGGTGATGCCACATAGAGCTTTTCTTGGGTATTGCTATTTCTCACTTCTAAGTTGTGTGTTTTAACACCTAGGAACATTCTGCCTGTTTTGACATCTTGTTGCAAAAACTGCTGTTACTTATAAGACTATGTTTAAGTCTTTCCTTCTTGTTCTCTGCATGCCTGTAAGGGACCTAGTTAGTTTATAAAAGTGGAGAGAATAAACTGACTGATAATAAGGCTGCATTCAGTGTATTTTTCTTTAGTAAATGAGTTTGGGGGCGGATGTGAAGCCCATTGGCTTCTATTATATCTCCATGTTGCATCTGGTTTCTGCTCTCTCCTGGAGCTGGGTCTGGCTTGATCAGTATGCAGCCTTACCTCCTGGGATACTAATGGAGCTCATTGCTCTACTCAACTCCTGAATTTTTAGGAAGCCTCTTCTGTGGGCATTTTTCTCCCTTGTCAGATTTGGCCAGTTGATTCAGAAATTACTGGGACTCATAACATCTGGCATCCTGACATGTCTTTTTTTTGGTAGAAAAACATGTTAAGAAAATCTTATTTTTCCTCGTGTAAAACAAATTGCATGTTTTCTTTTAAAGGGCCAGTTCACAATGAACTTGCATTCCAGCCTCCTATATCAAATCATCCTGGTGAGTAAATTCTGACATGTAATGTTAAGTATTGTGGACTTCATGGTTTGTGGTTTTTTTTTTTTTTTTTTTTTTTTTAAATCAAGTACTCTGAATCTCTCTCTCAGATTTCAAAAGGTGAGGAAAGGAGGAGAGGAACCATTTTGCGATAAGCCTTCTTTTGAATTCAGACCTCTGTTTTGAAATAGTGATGTACTCTGTGAACTGAAATTAATTTAGATGCCCAAGTCAAAAAATTGCAATACTCAAGCCCAGGCTGAGCTTGTTCATACCCTGGAGGTATCTGAACTCTGAATGTCCTCGATCCTAAACTTTGCAGGGTGTCTGAAGTTGTACATTTTGCCTGCTTAGAAACGTTGTGGAGTTTAGGTCATGCCAAAGCCCTCTTGGATCCATGATCTGGAAGTCCATCATCACAGCCACCCTGAAAGATAGGTATTACCCTTAGCATTTTGATACTGGAGTTCCTCTTTGGATCTTTGCGTACAAGCTTGCTCTTTCCAAGAGTCTTCATTAATGGTAGCAGTTCATGGAACTAAAGAGGTCTTGTCTTGCGGTACAAGCTAGCTCTGTTGCAGGTGCAAGGTGGTATTCTGTTTTTAACAGCAGCAAAGCTGTTGTCTGCATAGTTGAAAAGCCTGAAAGTTTCTCATTTATTCATTGGCCAGTGACTAAATCAGTATCAGAAATAAAACTCTTCATAACTGCTGGCTCAACTGTAGCTGAATTGTATTTCATATTATTTAGTATATCTTTATCACCCTATTGATTTACTTATTGATTTCACCCTGTTCAGTCCTCAGACATGAGTGTTTATTTGAAGATAAAAAAACTTAAAGGAATTCAGGCACCTTGGTTTATTCTTTTCTAATATAAACAGAACAACAGTTTCTTAAGATAAGTAGGTGTGCTGTTGGGTGCTGCAGTTAGTAATGAATGAGTACTACTTATGGCACTGGGAGAGAGCTCTCTTTCCTCTTGACTTGTCAGGCTGCTATGTTTAGGTCCTATCACATTAGCTCTTCTGCTTCCTCTGAGTATGCTGTAGTGCTGATTTTTGTTGCCTTCCCCAACAAGCTGCTTAAGTGCCAGCTGTGTTACCCTTGTGTAAAAATGGGCCCTTATAGTCAGCAAAGGTGCTGAGTCCCCAAAATCCCCAGTGACTTAAGCTTATGGTGACTTAAGGTTTTAATGTGTCTGAAGAGAGAAACTAACACTGAAAGCACGCACAACAAACTATGCAGAAGGCTTGACAAGCCAGTTGCTCCCAGGTAGCACACAGGCAGCAAGTACACATGTACCAAGTGACTTTGTGTCAGGTTTCCTTGCTTACTTGAGTGTTTGAGTTTCAGTAGCATCCTCTAGGGAGTCAGGGTTTCCTTTCCTTACATGGTAGCTTCTTCCAAGTACCATTTTTCCCTTGTAGGCAGTTTTACTTTTTAAAGTAGTATAAGTTAAAAGTCACATCTTTTGCTATTAAAACATGCCATTTTGTTCTGCTCTCTTGCTTAATATTTCCTTATTTTATCCCATACCTGGCTTGTGTGCAGACAAGATCAGTATGTGATCTTTGATGTTTTTCCCCCATTGCCCTGCTTTCCAAATCTGGTTTGCTTTGCAGGGAAGATAGAGAAAACTGACTTCACCTAGGAGGTAGTTACTCATATCTTAAGCCAGATCTGTTTGAGTGTTAGTTTCTGTGAGCCTAGCCACGACTACACATATATGTATTACTCCTTTATGCTAAAGGAGGACAAAATCAAGATATAGTCATAAGGTGCAGGAATTCAGAGGGTTTAAAATATCTAGCTGGAATTGTATACAATACAAAGACTTGTAAGATAGTAACTACAAAAAACCCTAGCATTGATGTGTGCTAGGGCTTGACACATCAAGCCAGTGTTCGTTGTATGTAGTATTTTTCTGTGCTAGCAGACATGTCTTTGTCTATCTGAACTTGCTTATGTGAATGTGCACTCTTTGAATGATAAATGCACTTGCAGAAGGCTTAATTGATTGTCTGGAATGGGCATATAGGGGTTTTTTGTGCCTTTCAGTCAGTTAATTGTATATATTCTTTAGCTCCAGAGTATTGGTGTTCAATTGCATATTTTGAAATGGATGTGCAAGTTGGGGAAACATTTAAGGTCCCTTCAAGCTGTCCAGTTGTTACTGTTGATGGCTACGTGGATCCTTCTGGAGGAGATCGCTTTTGCCTGGGCCAGCTTTCCAACGTGCATAGAACAGAAGCCATTGAGAGAGCAAGGTATTCTGCAGATCCCAAAAGTTCTGTATCTCTGTGGTATTTGATAATATTTTGTTTTGCCTTCAGCATGCCTCCCTTTTGAAATTACAAGTACGGTATGTTTCTTTTGACTGAATTAACTGTAGCAGAGTATATCTTTCTAGGCCACTACTGTAATGCATTCAAAATGTGAACTGTGTAACAAAGACCTTCAGTGCTTTGCAATAGTGCATTTTCATTGCTTTCAAAGGCTTTATCTTTCAGGGATAAAATTAGCAACTCATGCCATTATATATGCAAGGTGAGAATAACTGCAATATGTAGATTTGTCAAAGGAGCAAAGGAAGGTTGATAAAGAGCTAGTTGGATTTTCATTCATTTTCACCATGCATGTGCTAGGCTTTGATGTGGAAGCAGAGAACCGAAGCAGTCTTACAACTTGATTTTTCTTCTTTGAAATGAAAAGGAGTAAAATTATTTAATGTCTTCAGAAATGTTGCATTATGTAAGTTAAAATGCTAGATTACTTTAATGTGATCCAAATGAACATACAGTTCTGCAATAAAATGTGGCTTTGTATGTGTACTTGAGTGACTTTCTATACTAGAATACATGTGGGATTTCACACTTCTGAACAGAACTGAATGTGTTTGGTATCCTAGCTCTGTATTGTCAGTGAGTGCATTAGTTGCTACTTGAATATCATTGCTTCTACAATCTGTGTTTCCCATAGATCTTTACATGGCATTACAGATATTTTTTTTTTTTTTTTTACTTTACAGATTTTGTGTAACTGTACACTAACTTATACCTAAGAGGATAATTACAATTTCAAATCCTTGTATGTGGAGTGTAAATTAAGGTGTCACAGATGACTGAGAGCTGGAGAATTGTTTATTTAGTAAAGATTTGATTTATAGTATGTATACACAGGTGCATTGGAACTGTTTTTCTTTAAGGTTGCACATAGGTAAAGGGGTGCAGTTGGAATGCAAAGGAGAAGGTGACGTGTGGGTTAGATGCCTCAGTGACCACGCAGTCTTTGTTCAGAGTTACTACCTGGACAGAGAAGCAGGGCGTGCACCAGGGGATGCTGTTCACAAGATCTACCCAAGCGCATATATAAAGGTTGGTTTGATGTTCCTAGATGAAAATCGTGGGGGAAATAGCATGCATTTGGTTCTTGTCAAACTGAAAGTTTTAGGGCTGTTTGGTTTTGGGGTTTGTTTTTGGTTTTTTTTAAGGTTAATCAAAAGCAAAGTTGCATTTATTTCAGTGTCTCATAGCTTCCTTAACATTTACAAGTCACTTTAGATGACTCTTTAAAATTACTCTACACTGAAAGTATCATCTAGATACTACAAAAGTAACTAATTTTGTATTTTGTCACACACAATCTTGATAAGCTTTTCATATTTTTAGCCTTACAATTTTAAATTCTACTAATTTTTTTTTAGCATAGATTATCTATTTCTTTCTCTAAAATGAGAAAAATTAGGAAAATATGTATAAATGCAGTAGAAGTGTAAAGTGTGTGTTAGTGTTATTAACATGAAGTGATCCAGAGGCCACAGAAAGTTGCATGGAAACAAGTTACTTTCAGGAGATTCTTACTTGGACATGCCTCTGCCAGACTTGAAACTTTAGAAGTCACACTTGTTTAAAAAAACATAAAATCATTATTGAATTAGAAAT
>NW_010270108.1:1646-2304 GCF_000690775.1 Eurypyga helias | reverse complement strand
TCAGTTTTGCAGGCAGGTTGTGTAATGAAGGGGAAAGAAAACCCACCATCCTCTATGTATGAGCTTTCTAGTATGAGAGAAAAGTTCCTGTATGTATTAGTGCCCAGCCTGATCACAAAGATATAAAATACCACCAACCTGAAACCTAGCTGATGAAACTTCAGGCCTATCAATTATGTATTCTTTTAAATAGAAGAGCACGTTTCAGTAAAGCTGTGAAGAATAATCAAGTCTGACAAAGATAAGCAGGACTTGTTGGCTTCCATTTTTTATTTATATACCTATTTTCTGAAAATCCTGGGATTTAACTAAAACACTGGGATTTTATAAGCCTGTATCACTCTTCAGACTTTGATCTTGTAGTCAGTTCTGTACAGTGTACTTGTATTTCTTTAGCCTGCTCAGCCTAGCCAGATTCTGATATTGCCAGTGGTGGTAACATCATGAGAAGAGTCTCTAAGAACCAGCTTTAATGGATTATTTCTGTTAGAAATTAAACTAGTCAGGGAAGGTTTGCTTTTACTCAAGTGTATGGTGAGACTGTAGAAGTTGCTTTGGAAGAGCAGAGAGGTCTGGATTATTGGGGATGGGAGTTCAGGAATTCTTTCCTTCGTTGATTTTTTTTTTTTTTTTGGGTTAAAAAAGGGGGTTTGTTTTC
>NW_010270108.1:0-1618 GCF_000690775.1 Eurypyga helias | reverse complement strand
GGCTGCCCCTGCCCGGGCTGCTGCTGCTGCTCAAGCTGCAGCAGTAGCTGGAAACATCCCTGGACCAGGATCAGTAGGTGGAATAGCCCCAGCCATTAGTAAGTACATTAGCTGCTTGGTCTCCTTATTTTCCTTACTTGAAAACAAATAACATAGCTCTCCCTCATAACAGCACCCATTCACCCACTGCTCCTGTAACAGTACAAATGAACTTGGAGCGAGGTAGCAGGATTTGGGGCAAGGTGTGGCTGGGGTGGCATCATGTTAAGTCTGTATTTGTTCACTTTGTATGTGCTCCACACACCAGTTTTCACTCTGTAGTCTTCAGTGGATGTTGGATATGCAGTACAACAGAAAACATTTATATACAGGGTCAAATAGCATAAACCTATTACTTGAAACAGAGATAATTTTGGCTGCTTAGACGAAAGCTTAAAAAATTATCTTTGAGATCTAAGCTCATAAAAACATTATTCAAAATAATGGGGATTATTGAGCGGTGAAGTCCTTGACTAGGTTTAAGGAAACTTAATCCAGATTCTTGAGAAGAGGAAGAAGAGAGTGTGAGGGTGTTTCTCTATGGTGGTTCGTTTTTTTTTTTTTTAAGTTATTCTAGGCTAGAGTTTTCTTAGTTGTTAGATATAATTTCAAGGATCTAGAATTAAGTGCTTTTAAAATTCTATGTACTTACGTGTCTGAGACTGCTTCATGTGCCACAGTGTTTTCTGGATTCCTTGTATTGCCAAATGGCTCTTTCCAGTTATCATTTGATTTGTTGAAGGCATTTTAGAGAATGTATTTAACATCTGTCTTAGCCATTCTTGTGTTTTGAAGTTTGCCAGCTGTATTCATCTTTTTATTTTCTTAGATGTAGTGTAATGTTGCTTCCTGCAGGTGATCAGTCTTGAGTTCTTATGCTGAAAACACTGCATTTGGCAAACCTCAAGAATAAGTGTCTTTTACCATATTTCCTAAATAAGGTTTACATGCATTGTATCACATAAGACATTAGGTTTTATAGTGCCTGCTTATTTATTATAAGGTGTTTTATATTTTGACACCCTTTCAAGATTGCAGAATGATGGGGAAAAATTTAATTGGAAGAAATGGAAAATAATTGCTGTCTTTGTTATAGCAGAGATCTAGAAATATGGATTGGCCTTGGCTGTGGTGAGAGGGAATTGTACATGAAGAAAGAGCCAAGCAAACAGATAATAAGAGTATGTCTGTGAATACTTAACTTGAAACCTCTTCTATTCAGGTTTGTCAGCTGCTGCTGGAATTGGTGTAGATGACCTTCGACGCTTATGCATACTCAGGATGAGTTTTGTAAAAGGTTGGGGACCTGATTACCCAAGACAGAGCATCAAAGAAACACCATGCTGGATTGAAATTCACTTACACCGTGCCCTCCAGCTTCTAGATGAAGTACTTCATACCATGCCTATTGCAGACCCACAACCTTTAGACTGAGATCCCTCTGCTGCACTGCTGTGGGCCATTATGTTGTGAGGGTGATGGATTGTAAAATACAGTTCTGTTTATAACCTCAAGATATATTTTACTTTTGTTCTGCTTAATCTTCTAAATCCAGGTTTTAAAAATGTGTTTGCCGCCT
>NW_010270107.1:91894-128119 GCF_000690775.1 Eurypyga helias | reverse complement strand
GCAGGCCCGGGGCAGGGCTGGCTGCGCCTGCCCGCTGCTCTCGGGACCTGGTGGCCCAAAACTGCCCCGTTTCCCGTGCTGCAGAGCCCCGGGGCTGCGAACGGCCCTCGGTTCGTGCTGCGAGGCCTTTCCCGTGCGTGAGGCTGGTTCCCAGCCCGCTGAGGCGAGGGTCTGTGCCGCCCGGAAGGCGAATGTGAACGCTCACATTGGCGAGGCAGAAAGTCAACTGCAGGGAAAGAAAGACTTAAAACTGAAGTCCGGTGTAATTTGGCACCGCCATTCAATTATTCCTGTTTCTACAACTTCATAGAAGATGGTATTTGGGGGAGAACTCGAGATTGTCTGCTTTTTCTTTCCTGAAGATAAAGAACTAATTGTACATGGGTTTTTTTGCTTAAAGTCTCCTGAATCCTTTCAAATTCCCAGTGTTCATGAAATTGATAAATCCAGACTACTTCTCAGTCATCCAGTACACAGGCGGTATTTTTTATTCCAGGATTCCACTGAAAGGCCCATAAACCCAGCAAATAATCTTCGTATCACATTCATACATTTGTTGCTTCAGTAACATTTAAGCAGAATAAAGCAAGTTACTCCCTTAGCGTTAGGAGGCCATACATGACAGGAAGTGTCTGTTCACTCAATTTAAGAACGCATATCCAGACCATCTTAAGAGAGTGCTGCAAGGTCTTGCTCCATCGAAGTCAGCACTGAGTTCTCATCTGTCTGAGATCCTTAGCTCACCATCCAGCACAACTGCACACAGCCCTTTCCCCTGAGGCATTCCGTGAGATGCCTACACTTGAAAAATTAAACATTTCGACAACGTGGGTATTGTGGAGTGTTTCGTAAAACACAAAATTCCACCAGGCCTTAGCATCATTCTTGGCACAATAGGCATGTTGAATAAGTTATATTCAAATCGTATTTATATGCCACTCTGTGCAGGACAGGATCTAGCAGACAGCAGCCACAATGGCCCTTTTCGAAGGATTTATTGTTAGGGTTACGCTAATCTGTTCTCTTTGGTGATCTGAGTCCAGCTCGAGACTCGGTTACAGCTACGTTGAATCTGAATACCTGTATTTCCTATTGTATTTGTTGACACACAAAAATCACCAGCCAGTGAAGTATTCCTCTTAAAAAGACTAAGAAATAACCTCCTTACGGTTAACAATTAATGTTTTGACATTTCAGCTGTCACCTGTATACTGAATTGCACCCCAGCTGAGAGGAATTTTTGCTCACTCCCAATGCTTTTCTTTTGGGACCGCATGACTGCAATAACAGCCAGAATTTTTCTTACTGTTCCAAAAGGTGAAGAGTTTCCCGCAGTGACCACGGTTCTCCTTTGTGCTTGAGCATTGCCGCACCGGTATCCAACAGAGGGCAGTGGTAACCCACACACTGTTTAGGCTCTTGGTTCTGTCTGTCGCCCAGTGTGCTGGTTTTGGTTGGGATGGCTGACCCCAACTGACCCCGATGGGATACAGCCACCATATGACTGTCGTGCCTTAACCACAGCCGGCAACTCAGCACCACACCGCCAATTGCTCCCTCCGGGGTGGGAGAGGGAATCGGAAGAGTAAAAGTGAGAAAACTTTTGGGTTGAGATAAAGACAGTTTGATAGGTAACACAAAAGCCACCTGCAGAAGAAAAGCAAAACAAGGGATTCGTTCACCACTCCCCATCCGCAGGCCAGTTCAGCCATCTCCAGGAAAGCAGGGCTCCATCACGCATAACGGTTACTTGGGAAGACAAAACGCCATCAGACCGCATGTCCATCCCCTTCTTTCTTCCCCCAGCTATGCTGAGCATGACATGCTGCGGTATGGAATAGCCCTTTGGTCAGCTGGGGTCAGCTGTCCCAGCTGTGTCCCTCCTAACCTTTTGTGCACCCCCAGGCTACTCGTTGGTGGGGTGGGGTGAGAGGCAGAAAAAGCCTTGACTCTGTAAGCACTGCTCAGCAGTAACTAAAACATCCCTGTTATCAACACTGGTTTTAGCACAAATTAAAAACACAGCCACATACTAGCTACTATGAGAAAACTGACACTATCCCAGCCAAAACTAGCACACCAAGTAGCACAGATCCCAGCCAAAACCAGCACACCAAGTAGCACAGGCTGTTGTCCAGACTTCCACTCTGTGTCATGAATTTGTGGAGGTTATTCACAGCAAGAAAAGGGAAAAAAATGGCTGTGGTGTCAGGGCCTATTGTTGAAAACCACATTGGAAACCACCTATACGTTTTAAATTTCACTTTGTTTCTACAAACGGGATTACAAAATATTGTGCCTACATAGAATATCTCACTCAAGCACGTCTGTTCTCACCACTGAGAGATGTAACAACTGTTGTTACTTCAGCTTCAATTATGGACAAGAAATATTCTTCTACAAGTAGGAAAATGACAGTGAGTTTTGGAAAAAAAAAAAAACAATCTGAAATCATGAAGAGAGCAACTAACAAAAAAATATTTTCAGTTTGCTGCAGGTTGCTAAAATTTTGATTTCCTGGTAGTTTCATTTTGAATGTCTAATATTTTCCATGGTTACCTCAGACTTCAATCCCAATAATGGGATCTTTCATGCACAAAGTGTTCACAAGTTCCACTTGTGGCTACATCAAAACTTCTTGAGCTAGTGAAGTGTCTCAAGCCATGTCCTTTTCTTTGAATCGTTTTGATTTTGGTGCCATTAAATGCTTCAAGGAAAAATGGTTTGCTTCAAAGAAGTAATAGTTGATCTGTTTTGTTTTAATCTTTTACACTCACTCATCCTTACATCTAATCTGAGCTCACAGGTTACAAATGCTTGAAGGTTTTGTAGAACAAAAGGAACTCTTTATAATAAATTATTAGTACACTTCAGGATGTAGTGTACTGTATAAATACAAGGTATTATTTCAATGCTGTATTAGCCTACATGTTCTTCACCTAATAAATTCCCCATGGCAACTCATGCAGTATAATACTTACCTAGTTTTGTACCCTTTGACCTGAGGAAGTTACCTTTTTTTCTTTTCTTCTGCAACACCATTTTGTCTTTTTTTTCTGTGTGTGTGTGTGTTTACACTGGAATTCCTACTAAGTCATCTACATCTAGAAATGTGAGAAACGTGAACCTGGAGACTGTAATAAAGGCTCCAGGATGCTGGAGGGATTCCAGAGCTCGTATTTATACCTCTGTCATTCTCTCTAATGTTCCCCAATGCCCAAGTGTTTCATGCATAAGTGTGTTGTCATTAACATTCCATTCATGTCTCTGGTATGTTATTCTCAACACTAATGATAGTGTACAATGAGACTTCTCTGTTAGAGTAGTTTCTTTCTTCCCAGTTGTTTTTCAACATGCAAATGAATCACACTATAGAATTTCCTCTCTGTAAAGTAGCTTTGGATAACTGCTGTCACATCTTGAAGGCATATTTTAAACCCGGGCTTGGGATGTCAGTAGAAGTTCCAAATTTACATTCATAAATTATTAAGTGCACCAATAAGTGAATGCTGCTAAATTAACTTGGAAAATTATTAACTCTAAGACGAAGACAAGGGAGACAATTCACCATCTCATAAAGGTTGGAGTTGTTTTTTTAATTTGGCCCCTCAGCAGGATCACATGGGTGGTTACAGCACATGAAAACAACTTTATGTGCTGGTGAACACAGAACTTTTTTATTATTCTTTAAATATACATAGTTAGCTGACTTCCTCACCACAGAAAATTCCCTTTTAATTGTAAAAAATAGAAAATTTTCACATCAGATACAAATAAAAGAAATCAGAATTTGTTCTATTTGCGTAAATCCTTTGCTTCAGTTTCTCCATCAGACTAGAGCGGCACTTTATGCACTACTCCACGCATGCAGTCGAAGGAGTATTTTGAGGCTGACCTTGGTGGATGTTGAAATAATTTGAGAAAGAAAATGCACCCCGAGGAAGGTAGTGAGGATTAATTAGTGTTCACATGTACTCCAATGTAATCTTGTGCAGTAAATGTGGCGATGCTGTGGCTGCTGAGCGTCTCTGTTTAGATTGTATGGAAAGACAGAGAATGCTTGGAAGAACGGCCGTGCGTCAGGCTCTCAGAACTGAGGATGCTGGTCAAATGGAAAGTTCTTGTGTCCCAGAAAGACATTTGATATATCCTTAAGTAAGCACTTTCCCCAAATCCTGCTACCAACAGCCATGCTGCGGTGGGATCAGGAGAGGATCTCCTCTCACATGTACTCAATGGGCGGGTTTTTTCCTTTACTTACTATGGGTCGACCATTGAATCCATTGCTGCTTCAGATAAACAAGATAGGTGTCTCAGCTCAAGTAGTGAAAAAACATGAATCTTTACTTCTGCCCAAAATACAGAGAACTATCCTTAGGCCCCTTTACTGGTTTTTCAGTCTCTATAGCTTGTGGAATTGAAAGATCAGTCATAATGCACTCACTTTACACATCCAACTAACGTGTTCCCTGGCATGTATCATGGTGACACTACTGATGTAGTCATTTTGTTTGCTGTCTAAAGCCACTGCTAACTGGCAACACGTAAATATTTTGCATGTGCAAAGGCAGAATTTGCCAACTGTGAAGAGTTTACTGCCTACAAGCACAAGATGTGTTAAGAGAATCATTGCCCAGTGAATAAATACAGGAGTGTCACATAGTCTCTCATGCCTGACTACCTCCTAGAACAGGGGGCCCTCAGGAAACCGAAGGTGCTGGGCAAATCCTGCCTGGAAGCTCGCTCCATGGCCAAAGATGCAACCAAGATTCAGACCAAGCAAAAGCCACGGGGATCAGTAAAGAAGGAGGCTTGGGAGTGTTACACCCAAGTGGGAGAAATGTGGGTGGAGATTACCAAGCACAGTAAAGGTGAGGGTGGAGTTGGACAGAGGGACAAGGAGCTTGGATGGAGGGAACATATGGGTAAAAAGGGGGCCTCGGAACAAAGGGCACTGTGGCAACCTTGACTGTATGGGCTGCAAGAAGTAAGTCAGGCATGGGGCTGAACCTTTGCAAAGCTGCGGGGAAGGAAAGAATGAATCTTTAGGATGTTTTTAAGGAAGAAGTAGCAGCTAAACAATTACCTTGAAGAATTCATCCCATGAGTAACAGGTGATTTATCTCAGGAAGCCACAGAAACATCCTCTCTTATTGAGCAGGGGAGTACCATTTAGCATCCGTGTTCGCCAAAGATGGGGCACAGCTTCAAGGGGCTCGGTGATGTTGGTGAAGCCAGTTTTCATTTATGCCAGGTAAAATATGTGTTCCAGATGCTGTTATCCAAAAGGCTTTAGTTAGGATTTGGGGTTTGTTGTGTGTTTAAGCATTAATAAATATTGCTGAACTGTGTTTATTCTTAACTTTTTAAAGTGTATTTCTTCATTTTGGGGGAATGTAAAAGTTTCACAGGTTTGAGGGTGGGTTTTTTTTTTTTCTTTTGGGGGAGGGGCTTCAACAAAAGAAACTTGGAATTCTGAACCTTATTAAAGGCAGAAGGATATTTGCTGTTCAAGCTACAGTGAATCTCCATCACTAATATCTGAATGTGCTTCATTTGGAACTACGTGTGTGCAGATGAGAATGGTGATACTGAGAAACTAAATCACTGTCCCAGGGTCATGTTTTCCATTAGTCAAAGAGATATCCTTGACTAATAATCCTTCAGAGATTGTAAGAGTACAGGACATTACTGCTAATGTCTTGGCCAGATTTAGTTCATGTAATTATATCTTGCCTTCCTGAACTCCTTCCAGTTTCAAGTGCATACGAGATACATTACTTCCAGGTCTAAACTATGAGCAATGTCATACGCATTAAAACATCTTGCTGCTTCCCCATCTAAAAGTAGTTCCATTTCATTGATGAATGAACAGATTAGGGTCTTTTTGTTTTGGTTTTCTCATAATGCTGCCAAGTTGGGTCTCTTTTAGTCTGTGGCCAATATTTCAAGTTATTGCGCTTTTTTTTTTTTCTTAATTTTGGTTCTTTGTCCTTCTGAGGTGTTTTATTGCTTTAACTACTGTACTGGCTTTTACTGAGTAACCTTCCTTCAGTATATGTTTTATTATAGTGCATGTTTGTTTCATGTTATTGCAGAAGTAAAGGTTCCACATCAGCAAGTGCCAAATGTGAATCATACTCTGTTTTTCCATAATCACTGCTGTTATGATAATGATCAATGTTGTTCATTTATAGGCCAGATTAATATTTTCAGGCATCATACTTTTTGTCGTGTACTTCCTTTTCAACTGTCTGAATTAGAGACGCAGCTTTAGATGACCCAAATAAAATTACAAGCAATTTAACATAAGTGCTGATAAATCCATGATAAACTTGCTGAAACCAGAGCTTTTTTCCCTTTGATTTCCTCTCCTGCCTGGCTAAGGTCGGGCTTGACCTCCTTTATGATGATTGACAAGGAGATAATATTAGTTAGAAAAGAATTCTGGCATGTTTCCGAGCCAGGAAGAGGAAGGTCAGTGCTCTTCCTTATTTATTCCACCGGTACTAAGTAAGGAGCTCCGTCACCAGGATCCAGTTCCCGTTTACCTCTCCATCCTGTGTTTCCCAAATGATAATTGGTACACGGACATCAGTGGCCTTCTAATGACATCACCTTAAGATGCAGACAAATAGTATGACATGCCAGTTTCTCCATACCGTCCGTCACTTTCACTCAGAGCCTTTCACTGCTTCCACATGCTCTTCTTCAGTATTTGACATTTGCATGATTACTTTGCTCTCTATATCCAAAGCACAACATGCCTAGTGTTAGAATGTTAATAAGCTATTACCTTGCAAGATGGATGTATGCCTCCAAAAGCCATTATAACAGCTGTGGTTTCCTTACTGCTGAACATCTTTTAAAGCCAGGTAACCCCTATACAGATCTCTACAGATCATCATTCTTCACAGAGATCATTTGCGATTTCATAGCAAGTTTTTATGACAAAATATTTTCTTACTTGTTTAAAATATTAATTTAGTCCTACAGGAAGATCCTGGCTGAGCTGACCAGTGGTTATTTTTCTCTGGTTTGACAAATATGCCTTTTCCTTGACCTAGGGGAATTGTCTCCAATTGCAGGAAGACAATTCTTTGGAAATAGGAGGAAAGCCTTTTGGAACTATTGGTACAAATAATGCTTAGAATTTATGTCTGCCAGCATAGTTTCTGGACAATTTCAATACACGCCAGACAGATTATCAGAAATAAGAACAAGGCAGCATGATTTCCTATGGCACCTGAAATAATAGAATGATGTTCCATCTCACAATTCACATGGAGTATTCATGTCAAGGTGTTCTAGAGAGTCTTTTGAGGGATGCTTAGGAAATATTCTAAAATCTGTGACAGACCAAAAGTAATTTCATTTTGTTCATCCCAACAGAAAAAACCCCACCTTTTCTTACCCTCTTCGTAGCTCCACTAGTGTGTTTAATGTCTAGCATGCAGGTATGCATAGTATACAGTATTCTTTCACAAAGACCTAACCTAGCTGCAGTGGCAAAACAGGGCATGGGGAAGCAGGGAATGTCTTCAACAGAGTTGCACAGGTAATTGCTGCTGATCTATTAAGTCAAAGTCCATGTTTAGGGTTTTAATGGAATAGAACATGAAGTTGATGTTTGATGCCAAAACCTGCTGGAAGACTCCAGTCAAAAATTCAGGGATAATGAGGAAAACCAGGGTATTTATGTTAAGACACATTTCAAAATCAAGTAATACAGAATGCGTTCCTTGCATTGTAGGCCTGACTCAGTCCTTGTGTGATGAGTGAATGAATTCTCTCAAAAAGGAGACTTGCAGAAAAATGTATCAGGTAAAGGATATAAGCCCTCATGATGTACATTCACTTCTGGAGGCATATTAAACGGCCTGCCTGGCAAATGCAAATTACAAGTGATTTGTAGACTTCTTTATGACAAGTAGGTCTAGAAGTGAAAATAATCTCAGGATCTTATCCTCTCATGCTGATCTGAGAAGAAAGTCTGTTATGTTAAGCAATGGACATTGCAAGGAGCTCATCTGATGAGGCTGGAAGCTAAAGGCCAAAATGTATGGGATCAGATGTAGGCAGCACCCCTTGCACATTGTTGGAAAGTATCTGCAGGATTGTTAAGTGCACAAAGAATTCTGTCACCTGTTTAGCTAACACAGGAATAGGTACCGATCATCTTAAAATATCAGATAAGATCCAGGAATATCTCTTAAAAACATATTTTTATATAGAGTAGCATGACTACAATCCACCCTGTTGCAATTAACCACCAGTATCAAAGCAATAGTCATCATCATGCTTACATGGCAGCTTACATCACCGAAGCTTTATACAAACACCAATTAACCCTCTCAACAATGTGGCAAAGTGTCATTATGTCTGTTTCAGAGATGAGGCAACAGAGAGAAGCAGAAAGATTTGCCCAAGATTGCACAGCAAGGGAAGAGAAAAGTTCAAGGGTTTAAGGCTTTCAAGTTGGTATTTCTTTGTTCATGTTGTGGCAGACTCTATCGTTGTCTGTGGGTGGAGTTTTGTATTTATTGCCATTGCTTTTGCAGTTGTGGTGGATAAGGAAAATTTAATATCTTCTTGCTGCATTTGTTTTTCATTTTGGTTGGGTGTTTGTTTTAAACATGCTAGAGACTGGACAAAACCTCCTCGTCAAGCAGGGGCCCTCCACCAAACAGGACTTTGAACAAACGGTTGTGCAGTGTTTTGTAGACTCCTGCCTTTATTTGGGTTTTATATCCTGCTGATGGGATAGATTCAGTGAGAAAACATCACTAGGGCAGTTTAGCTCCTTTTGGTTACAAACCATTCCTAACTTTCGGGGCTTGCTTGGGGAATTCTGTGGAGGGTTTCTGTTAGTGCTCAACAGACAGGTCAGACCAGGAATATTTGTCCTGTTCACTCCACATTACTCATGGTGAGGTACAGGTCACAGAAGCCACATGGCAGTGTTTCTACTCTTTGATTGGCTAGCAAAGCTTTCCCAGGCATGAAAAAAAAGAAGAAAACCAAGTGATTAATAGCAAATCTTAAGGCTTACCAGGCAAGTACAGTGCTTTCCATGTGAATAAGCACATCCCAAACATCAGAGCAAAGAGACCCAGAGCACAGGGACACTCATGGATCTTCCCAGATAATCTGCTGCAAGTTTGAGTGAACCAAAAATAAGTCATCTGTGCGATCCTTACATCGGCCTAGCATTTTGGATCGCCTTTGGCATCATTTAAATGTTACAAAATTATTTCTTTTTTAAAGCCATGTCTTCTCTTCAGCCACAACGCTTCCCTGAGGGTTTACCTGCATTCAGAGGATTATTACTATGTGCTTTATACAGGCTACCAGCACTGAAAACTTTAGAGTTGCTTGTACGTGTGCCGTTGGGGCATCAGGGCTATGACTTTGCAATTACCAACTCAGGCATGGATAGAGCTGTTCTATGAGACGGTGAAGGAATCCTTCTGAGGTTGCTGATGGAAAATATAATATTGCAGCTGAATTTAACACAAAAAGCATCCATCTGAAGAGGTATGACAGCTGACACAGTCACTTATGTAATAGCTAGTTTCAGTTACTGATTTGCTAATGACTGTTTTGCCCTTGCGCAGTTTGTTCCCGGTTTCTTCATTCCCCGCCTTCCTAGCTGCCATACTGTAGTACCTCTTCCTCTTGTTGACACCTGTTCTAGTTCCCAATAGGAAAGCCTAAAGTTACTGGATTGATTCACCCCAGTGAATTGCTACCAAGCATTGCATTGCAATCTCTCTCCCGGGTACCAAGAGGAGTAGGGATCGCCAGGAGAGACCTGCTTACCTATTGCCGGAAGACAGGAGCCAGAAGTACTATCTACGGCTTTCTACAGGAGCACAGACAACCGTCTGGGGAGATTCGGGCTTCGTTTATGATGGAGTTACGGTATGTGTGATTCCAGGATGGTTGCATCTTGCATACCCACAGAACAAGAAGCTTTTACTGATGTTCTTCAACCTCTGCCAGTTCTAATTGCATCAGCATTCCTCCAGATACTGCGTGTGAGCTGGAGTAGGATTAAAAAAAAAAAAAAAATCCACTAGCAAGCAGGATTTCACCAGCCTGTGAATCTTTGAAATTGGCTGAAGGGTTGACAGGCCTGAACAGGTAGAACAGCATCTGTGAAGGCCTGTGACTAAAGAAACAAGAACAGAGAACAGGAAGAGAAACAGAAAAGCAGGTGTTATCCCAGAGGGATGACAGGAGCAGCTACAGACATCTTACTC
This sequence comes from Eurypyga helias, assembly GCF_000690775.1. Lineage (NCBI taxonomy): Eukaryota > Metazoa > Chordata > Aves > Eurypygiformes > Eurypygidae > Eurypyga > Eurypyga helias. The sequence continues at coordinate 117,854 of NW_010270107.1, read as the reverse complement.
AGAGGTGAGTGAGTGGAAATGAATGCTTGGTCATGGTGGGAGCAAGCAGGATTTTGCTAGAGGCTGCATTTTTAACCCTATGCGCCTCTGGTGGAGGCTTAATGAAAAGCAGGGGTTATGCGGGGCCTCTTCACAACAAGGGGTGTAATTAAGGAATATTTAAATGGATGGTGACTAGCAAAATACGCATGTGCTCATTGCTATGGTTTCTGGGTTTTGTAAGGATGTACCAGCTAGCTTTAGCCTTGCTAACCCAGGCACAGCTGGTGATAAAACCAGAGCATGAGGGAGCTCAGCACAAGTTAAGTAGCATTTACTTACTTCCCTGAGCAGGTTTGGCAGCCTTTGCAGCATCAGAAACTGCTTTGGCTAGGTGCAAACCAGTGCAAAATGGACACCAAGGTACATCCATGCTATCCTATTTCTGCAGGCATAGCTCACTGTGGTTTCAAGATAGAGATCCTCTCAGCCATGGCTCAAAGCATCACACAGGCAAAGCAATGAATGTTGGGATTCCCAGAAGAACTTGTGGTGAACAAAGCTTCAACACAGAGATTCCAGGAGACAAGGAAAACACCTGGAAAAGCAAAGTCAATTCAAGAGCATTTGGGGTAGGATCAAAAGGAGACGTTAAGCAATGTTTGGAAGTTTTCCAGTGCAGGGACTGCCTTTGTTCTGCCTCTTGCATAGGACTGAACAAGCTGTCAGCACTTCCATAATACCTCGCAGTGCTGCTCCTTTCTCCAATAGGATGGCAGAGAAGCAATTTTTGTGTTCTGCTTTCGAAAGACGGCAAAGTGGTTCTGGCTAGTAAGAAGAGGGGAAAAAATACAGGAGGGACAGCCTGATGCACACCAGTTCAAGTCCACACACAGCACAGCCAACCAACAAATGCAGAGAGGAAACACTGGGAGTGTTTCCAATCTATAGTTGCCCACAGAAGTTTGTCTACCTTTGAGTGGGAGGAGGAATAGACTGGCTCATCCAGTGGCCATGAAGAAAGCACTGTGAGGGAGTTTCCACAAAACCAAAGGAGGCAAGTCACATTGCTTTAGAGAGAAGAAAACTGGGTTGGTATGCTGTGTCCTCTGCAATGGGAAAAAATGTGGGAAGATGGTTTGGCAGAGTAACCTGGAGTATTCCAGGAGAATAAACGCCATTCATGCAGGAACAAGTGACGTGAGTAAAGCAAGATTTCCTAAAAATCAAGATTAAACCGTAGATCTACAAAGCCTGCTGGAGGCAGGAGGGTACAAGATTTGCTCCATACCCCTTCCACTGCTAGAGGAAGTGGATGCCAAAGGCTGGTTTCCTCAGCTCACAGACTGAAGAACAATATAGAGAAAAAAGCTGGGAATCTCCAGAATACAGAAGCCAGTAGAGGAATAATAGAAAATATTGAAAGACTTAAGCGTGAGCGAGTGCGGTAATATGAGACAAATGAAACAAGGGAGAAAGTTAATAACTGAAAGACCATTTGTGTGGTTAGCGGAGAGCAAATTACAGTGAAGGTTACAGTGTGGTATGGCAGCAGGGAAAGCTGCTGGAAGTGGGGGGATTTTGATGTGCCATTTCAGTTTGCTAATTTGTTTTAGGCCTCTCGGTGCATGCAGTTTTTAACCAGATGGGAAAGTCTTCCTGAACGAGTAGCTAAGTGTCCTCTCTTGCTCCTCTGTAAGCCAAAAAGAGTGATTTACATGATTAGGAAAAACACCCTTATCTGTCTGGTCAGACTCACCTCACTGCAATTCAGTGTTCTCACAAGAAGTCCAGACACTGTGGCACCTCTTGGTTTGGACACTGAAAATTATATTGGACAAAATATTAATATTTGAGCTCTAGAGGACTAGCCAGTCACAGCAAGAGGGACTAGTAGAGCTCATCACTGGGCTTCCTCGGTGTAATCTCTCTTTCACTCAAGCCTGTAACAGCAGCAAATGTAATAAGGGTTAGGCACACTGAATGTTCTACATACTGAACACTGAGGTGTTCATCTGCCTGGTATCTAATAAAAGCCGAAGTCAGTGCTATGAGAGAGGTTTCCTCTACAGAGAGCAAAACTTTTTTCACATGGACCAGCTGTAAGGAAATATTAAAGGATAAAAAAATGATTGTCTGGTAGTAGATTCCTTTAGGTGCCCGAGTCCATTCCACAAGGAATATTAATTCACTGAGTAACTCTTTTTGCCCTTGTGAAGTAGCTGAAGTCTCTTCTGCCTGTAGGATACTTCTTGTACCTCTCTTCTGTTACTCTGAGCTGGTGCTGATACTAAGACAGGCACATTCTCAGAGGCATGTTTGTACAGCCTGATTCGCATTTCTGTTTCAGCAGTCTAGCAAATAGGTGAGAACTGTATTATCATCCATGCTGAGTAGGCACAATAATCAAGGGTAGTGTAGAGCCAAGGGTCAGGAGTGGAGTTTGGACAGTTCCTTTAGTATGTGACAGCAGTGTAAATGCTTAAAAGCAAAATGACAAAATTCCTTTATTTTGTTCACCTGAACTGTCTTTGTCAACTAAACAGGATGTGATTCCACTAATCTCAACTGAGGAACAAATCACAATTCATGGAAAGGGGGTTGAAAACTTACAGTGCGGGAGGCATCCTTCTGTGCAAAGCATAACACGTCCAGCGACTGTGTTCAACCAGCGACATTTGCTGACGCGACATGGGGCATGCAATGTACTTACTCCTTCCCTGCCTTACAGTACTACGAGCACTAATAAGCATCTCCTGCCCCACTGCAAATAATTATAGCATAGCTTTTTTGCAACCCTAAAGGACTTTCTCATGAAAGTTATCTCCATAATCTGCTTCTGTATTTTGAAAGAAACACCAGCTTACTTTTTAACCAGCAAGAGAGTTCTCTTCTCCTCCCAGTTCAGGATACAGGATGACAAATGAGCAAGTGCAGACAGAAATGGCATCTTGCTTGAGGGACAGCGTTGTCTGCCTATCCAGTTCTTCTCCATTTCCTGCAGGAAAAAATTCGTGGCTGGCTCAGAAGGTATTGTTCTGATGTGTTGTTGGAGAATCTCCACACTGAGGCCCGCAGCCATAATGAAGCAACAAAATTTGTCTTGTGTATGTTCATTGTGCAATAATTTCATTGTCAGGGATTTATTGTTGCCATTTTCTATTGCACAATATAAAATGAAGAGAGAAAGAAGGGTGGGGGACAAATAAATGGATGTGACAGAATTAGGTTTGGAGTGTTCAGAGTTTTTTAATGAGAATATAACTACTTACTGTTCATCAACCAGTGAGAAGTGGCTGTCCTGTAGCTGTTCATTCAAGAGCCAGCTGGATATTTTAGTCAAAAGTTTTGAGACTCCAAAATGCTGCCTTTTTAAATACATTTTCCAAATATTAGCGACATTTCCTTTTAATACCAAAGACAAGGAGGGGTGGCACACATTATTATTATTGGATTAATGGGATTCACATCTTTTAGAATAATTGTTTTAAAAATAGACATGAGCATTCCACATGTTTTGTTTTATTAAACAAAATCCAGTACAAGGCAATTGTTAAAATTGTCACCAGGATTGTAACCAAATTGATTCCCCTGATCTTTGTCCTTTCTCCCTTCTTTTTAAATTCAATTTCACAAGAATTTTCAATTGTCTTTGCAAATGTAAGTATTTCTCAACAACCAGTGTAATAGAAAATCTGGTTCCAGCCAATTTTTAAGGCAAGCAGGAGCTCTGGTGGCCTGGTTTGGAGCTCTAAACTTTGTCCACATCCAGATTAATTTTTTCATATAACAAGCTTGCGAAACCGTTGCAGAGCCATTTTCCTGCTAGGCAGATGTCAGTACTGATTATGCAAGCAATCTAAGGTGCTTGTGCTGTAGCAGTCCCAGAATTCTGAATCTACTTCTGCATTACTTACACAGATTTTGCAAGTCTTAACTAAGCATTATTACTACATCAGTGTGTTCTGATTTAAACTGAGTATCATGGTTGATTTAGTCTATTCAAGTCTCAATATGTGAAGTGTTAAATTCTTAATGGGTATGGGATAGCCCACTACAGATGAGCAATATTCTGGGAGAAGCAGGAAGAAATCCACTGCCACGTGTGCCTTAGACTGAGTAGCTGATCATTTCAGATTACACTGAGGTATGTAATTCCTCAAGCACACCTGTGGAAACCTTAATGGCTTCAATTACTAGTGATCATGCAAGCCTCCGGAAACCATGAGAAGAAGGCAGAAAGCTAGTTCCTTGATGGGAAAGTTCAGAGCGGAAAGAACCTTATGTGATCCATGTTTACTTGCCTAGGTATTTGTAGAATGATGGCTAAAAGGCTATTCTAGCCATTGGGGGGAAAAAAAAAATGAACACACCACCACCACTCAAACCAACTTTAACTCAAGCGTAACCTTAACATTAACTTGTTTGTCCAGTTCATTCACTTCCTACTATTCCCTGGATCATGCTTTGAATAATTTCCATGATCTGATTCTTAAGTCCTGCCCCTTTTGATGTCATCGATTTGATCCATATAGCCTGGACAGCTCCCAATGTCTTCAGTTAGACAAGGAAATCTCAAAGCTTTGGACCAAGACCTGGCTTCTGTTCAGGATAAAGCTGAAAGCCGAGTTTGGTGGCTACTCTAAACACTCAAAGATAGAGTTTCTGCCAAGGTACAGTGCGGTGTTTCACAATTTGGTCTTAGTTGTTTTTCTATGTACTTATGTTTGTATGTATGATTGATATGTAGATACGGATACCTCTACACACGGTTGAATATTTGACTATGTGATGTTCATGTGTGTTTAGTATGTGTTCAGCATTGAGTTGCTGTGATAATACATGAACATATGCTTGTTTTCCACTGCTGTGTAACTTCCACTGACTTTCTTATAACCTCCAGCCTCACTCCAGGCACTTACCACAGACAAGACAGGCAACTGGTCACTGTTGCTGTTACTTGTTTTGTTAAGTCCCTGACTGCAATTGCTATGTTAAATAAATTAGTGGTAGGCTGATCTGGGAAACCAGTGGAGAGAGGATGTTCTGTTGCCTGTACACATGTGTTTTGAAAGATTCCCTCTGGGGTTTTTTGCATTATCATATGCTTTTTCATTCTAGTTATTTTAAGAATGCAGATTCAAGTGGTATGAACTAACTGGCCATAGCCTTAAAAGCCCATTCAGAAGATCTGAAAACTGTCTCTGAAAGCCACGGTTTGAATGTTTACAGGTGGTTTTAGATTCAAAATTATACATGGAAAAAAGTGTGTGTGATAGATTTGATTCAGCATTCATTTTTGGTAACTATTACCTTTTTTTTTTTTAATTGAATTTTTTCCTCATTAGAGTGAAACTGGCTAGTGAGATTAATACAACAGTAACAAATTGAATTTTGATGTTTTGGTATCACACTATTTTCATTTCTATCATAAAATACCATTAAGATTCAGGAAGTCATTCAATGTATTTCTTAACATACACTGCAGTCTTATTTTCATTTATTCTTATCTAAGTATGAGAAAAAACGGAATACGATAAAAGTTGAACATACAACTTATCATGAGAGTTCAATCTGAAAGATGTGTACCAATAATGGGTAGTGAGAATAACATAGATTCCTTTCTGGCCTTTGCCACAGACAGTTCTTCTGGACTGAAAAAGCATTCAGATGTAAGCCTCCAGCCCTAGGGTTGGCTGATAAAATTTGTAACCAGTGGTTCAGAGTACTATGGCTCTGTGTAGCCTGAGTGGGAGTAACAGTTAAAAGTATCTGTGTGCTGCAGAAAAACAGTATTTCCTTACAGCAAAATGGAATTGCTCATTTCTCACTTCAAATTTTTATCACATATGTTTTCTTTTAATTATTCATGCCCTTTTCTTAATATTTCACTTTGCTTGGGCTTCCTGTACTTGTTCAGTGGCAAGTATATCTAAGGAATTTATAAAATCATTTGTCATGTTTAATTATAAAAGTATAGAGGAGGTGCACGTGCCTCTGAATTAATAGTGTGTTATAAACACTATCTTAGAAAATACAAACCTGGTATGTGTTATGGTCTTTGGGGAAAATAACTTGTGATAAACTGGGTTTCCTTGTCAGATGATACCCTTTTGTGGGCTATTTTAAAGCTAATCTGGTATACAGCTTTCGGAGTGCTGTTCACTGTTTAAGGATCGTTCCTAATCTTTCTGTCATGAATAGGTGAACAGAAAAGACTGTATTAGCAGCCTGTAACTCTAAAATATCATTTCATATGAACTGTCCTGCTCCAAGGACCTTTGAAAGCCATGTTTTAAAATGAAGAGGTCTAGTTGAGGATGAAGACACAGCAGGTCACGGCACTAGTGTGTATCAGCTGAGCTGTGTAACCTCACGGGCACCACTTCAGACTGAGCCATCGTCAAATGCTTCGAGGCCCATAACTCCGTAAAGGACCTGACATTTCATTATCACATAGCCCACTTGCAACAATTCTTTAGGTACTTGTGTGCTCCTTGTGTTGTCTTCAAGCTCTATTACTGTATTTATAAAATTCTTGTTTGGACTGAAGTGTTGTACTCAGTAAACTCCTGTTAATAGCATAATAGGTGGGGTGATTCAGAGTGCTGTAATGTTGGAAAATCACATATTACAGGACTTGATGTCACATTCAGTAAGTGGAAGTAAGTCAACATTAATCCAATGTCCCAAACCGATACTAAAACCTAGGAAGGTGTCCTCGGTCTGTGCTGGCTGTGACATATAAGCATAAATAGCGTTCACACTTTCATCAGCATAAAGCTTGATGTTACCTACAGAGGTGTAGTAGATGTTTTACTTACTGTGACAAAAAGAGATATGGATTCTGAATTCCAGTTATGCCACTCTTCTAGGGTGATTTTCAGTTTCTGTACTTCCTTTGACTTCTGTAAAATAGAGAAAAGGAGAAGATTTTTACATCTCTAGAAGAAACTACCTATGTAAGAGATAAGTGGTAAAATACCAGTTAATAGCAGTAAATAATATTTCTGTGGTCTTCAGAAACAAGCCAAGAGCATTTCATTTTAAGTAGTGTCTGCAGTGCTTTAACCACATACTAATTTGGTTAATCCCCTCCGTGGTTTCAGTTGAGGTGGTGTTTTTCTCCACTTCCTTTCCTCAATACTTGATTCTGCTCATCTGAGCTATGAAATAGCTGCTGTATTTCATCTTGGAAGTGGCTTTATTTCAGGGATAGCAGAAATTAATCCTGTTTACCCCCATTCTGCAGAGTAAGAGATCATACAGCAAAAATTAAAACCATATACTAATTTTTCCCTTTCGTTCACATGGAAGTTGGATTTATCCTGATTCCTTGCCATAAGGATGGAGTTGTATTGTTTGTTGCAGGCCTATAGGCCAGCATGTCTCACTAGCAATATACTCACAGTAATGAGCTGGTTACAGATCTGTATTAACGCATAGCAACAGTTTCAGAATTAGATGTTGGTCGTTAGTGTTCTTCGAAAGAAGAAAACTGCACAGCCCTTTGGCTGCAGACTTCTCAGCGGCTTGTGTATTAGTCACTTTAACTCTGCGTGCCCGTACTAACAGAGAAGTCATGGTTAAGCGCGGTAGAATGCCTCAAGTGACTTCAGCAGCAGTATGCAGAACGTCTGACCTCTTTGCTATTTCCTGGTGTCCAAACTCTGGAAAGGCAGATGAGTCTCAGCTCACAGTTATTTTCAGCTTCCGCTAATAACAAACTCATTCCCGCCTTGTTTGACAGAGTCCATGGATTGGCCATGTTTTTTCTAACCAGCTAATAACACTTTTTCTTCTTTATTGAACTGAAACAGACTTAGAGGATGGAGCAAGAAGCGGCAAGAGAAGAAGAGGAGAAGAAAGAAGGCTTGATTGAGTTTTATGATTCCTTCAAGGATATGTTTGAATTCTTCTGTAAGAACACCACGATCCATGGCACCATCCGCCTTGTATGCTCAGACAGCAATAGGATGAAAACAGCTTTTTGGACTCTGCTTTTACTTGCCAGCTTTGGCATGTTATACTGGCAATTTGCACTTATGTTCAGCCAGTACTGGGCCTACCCTGTTGTCCTGACCATGTCAATGCATTCAGAGCCCAAGATGTTTCCAGCAATTACCATCTGCAACCTGGACCCATACAGGTAACCTGTGCTTTGGCCGTAGTCATGGTTTTACAGTCGCAAGGGTTCAGAAAGGGTCAGCAACCTCATGACTGCAACCTAGAGCAGGCTGAAGGTGGAGGGAGGTGCCTTACAGAGGAGGAAAGGGACTATTGCTATTTCCAAACTAGTTTTAAGATAGGATCTTGTTGGGAATTGTGCAACAGCATGTAGCAGTTTATTTCATGCACTGAGTCAGGATAGAGGGAACTCTGCCTTGTGACTTGGTTTGAGCTGCTAAGCGATTTTGTGCTCTGATAAAAACAGTCTTTCCCTGAAAAACATGGCTACTGTGTGTATTCATTCATAAGTAAATTGCCCATCTCTGGAGTGATGCCTGCTACAGCAGATTCCACTTGGGGTTTTGTACCGTAGAATGGTTTTAAGGAAACAATATTTTTGTGGAAGTCCGTGTGGCTCTGCTTGTCAAACAAGGCTCACACAGTAGTGGCAACTTACTGAGATGTTGTTAATTACATAGTAAAGGAATTATGTAATTTCCTCAGAATAATTATCTAATTGGGTGACAGGAAGGCCAGTTTGTGCAGCTGGTGTCGCACAGCTGCAAGTTCTAAAGTTTTCAGTGGAGGATGCAGCAACTGGAAATTCAGCTACTGGAGCTCTTGATAAGTTATTGAAGCTCGTTATGCAAAGCATAGGCACTGTAAATGCTGGCTTTTCTCACATAGACATCAAGGCCTGCAGAGACCAGGAGACTGTCCTTTCCATAGATACTCTGAGGGTACATAAAATAAAGTGCCTTTGTCTAGTGGAAAGGTGACTCTTCACAAATAGCTCATATTTCTGTTCCTTGCAGATTTGAACTGGTTAGCAAGCATTTGGTTCAACTGGATCACATGGCAGAGGAATCTATTGCCTTTTTGTACGGCATCAAAACATCAGCCAGGTTATCACACACGAATGAGAAAAACATCCACGTAAAAGACCTGTCAAGCATGGGAAATCTCAGCAGGTCTAACTTCAAGCTGAGCCAAAACTTCTCACTCTTGAGAATGTCTGACCACAATAACAGGTCAGGGAAGAAGCACTCCAGCGTGGGCTTCAGGCTGGTAAGCATCTGCCCTCTTTGGGAATTTAACCCGGCTACAGCGAGGTCTGGCTGCTTTCTAAGGGACGGGGACAGAGGGGCAGGACAGGGGCCCATCCCACAGTACCTGAGCAAGCGAGCCTGGAAAGCTCACAGATGGGGACCAGGTCCAACCAAGAGTCCAGTTCATCAGGCAAGTTCATGGCAATGACAGGTCCAAGCCCAGGCCATGAAGATAGATTGACAGGGTACACGGTGAGGCAGGAGCACAGCGGCAGCCTAGCTGGAAAGTAGCAACACTACAGCACAGCCCCAAGAGGGGCAAAGGGCCCCGAGCTGAGCTTAAATGAGGGTAGGGAGTGGGTGTAGAGACGCCAGGTGAGACTAGTCAGGGCCCTTAAGCTTATCAGTGCACTCAGAGCCTTGACAAAGATCTCACAAGGTGCATTCAAAAAAAAAGAAGGAAAAAATAGATAGTTTCAGCTCTGTGTAATGATAGCTTGGGGGATGTTTCAGGACCATCCGTCTCTGCTTCTAATAGTTTATGCTGATGTCCAGGTTCCTTGGGAGAAGGAAGGACAGGTTGGTGGGCATTCTCTACAACCCATGAATCATGAAAAACCATGAATCAAGTGAAACAACAGCAACATCAATGGTCTCAGAGAGCCCACCCACCTGCAAAGTCCTGGTAGTGACAAATTCAGTGGAGAATGGCAGCAGTGGGCTGTGGGAATCACTGTACCCCTGTCTAAAAATACACAACACGTCTACACTTAGCAGGTGAGCCTGGAAATGACAGAAATAACGTGAGGATTCCCTCAGTGTCTAAATGCTGTGGTAGTGAGGGCACTAGAAGTGTTGCAGATAAAACAAAAGATAGCAATAACAAATCAAGAGGGTGAATACGACAAATGTGTACCTGTGACTTTGGAGAATAATGCCAATGATTCAGATTCTTCATATAAAAAAGGAGGGTTAGCACAGAGTTAAGAGCAGAAGCTATGAGAGAGATTTCTCTGGCTTGACAGGCCAGGAATTTTTGTCTTGATTATTATCATCCTGCCCTATCCTGAAGTCCTTCATCAGCACACTTTCACCAGAATCTGTGGGTGTTCACCTGTCTAAGGCCTGAGTAAGAACAAAGAAAGCGTCTCAGGACTTGGTTCATGATTCATGGGTTGTAGAGAATTCCCACCAGCCCTGTCCTTCCTTCTCCCAAGGTACCTGAGCTTGCTTGTCTGCTCGCTTCTCCTGCCTTTTTTGCCTTGCACTCATTCCCCTGAGGTGAAGTAGCACATTTAATTCAGCTTCAAGGACAGAAGGTGCTTAGCACGTAACAAGATGACCTCCAGATTTCCCTTCCAACCTCTGCCATTTCATGACTCTGTGATAACTAAAATGGTCAAAGACTTCCTTTCCTGGAAAAATAAAGGTTCCCCTTGTCCCTGTATCTAGTATGGCCTGTACCCCCTGATCTCTGTTACCCGTAGGCTGTCATGTCCTGGCTGTGCTGAATGGCTCCCTCTCTTCTTCCAGTGCAATGCCACAGGTGGGAATTGCTTCTACAAGACCTATGCATCTGGGATGGATGCAATTCTTGAATGGTACAGGTTTCACTACATGAATATCATGTCCCAGCTACCAGTTATAATCAACATTTCTGATCATGAGGAGCAAATAGAAGATATGGTCTACTCCTGTCAGTATGATGGGGAGCCCTGCAGACCCAGGTATGTCACTTCGTGAGATGCTGATTGTGATTTCAGCAGAACTCAAGGACTTGTGAGACTGAGCCTACGCTTTCAGGCAGTGCAGGCACTGCACCTGGTGACATTCTGCCAGGCTTAGCTCTTGCTGGAGACATGACTGAAAGAAAGAAGAGTCTTTCATGATCAGAGCATGGGGATAGGAACCTAGAAATCAGCATTCTGCCATGACGTACCTCTATGGCTGTGAGTTAGTGTCTTAGGGTGTCAAAGAAGCTAAGAGAAATTCATCAGGAATTGAACCCTGGCTGGTACAAAGATGCAATAGATTGTTGAATGGTAAATGATGAATGTCTGTCTGCATGGGAGGATAGGAGCAGGAATCCCCAGATTTCCAATGGAGGAAACATTGCTGTAGCAATGAAAAGTGGGGAGAGAAGAGGAAGAAGGCTCTCATGACTCTACTGTAGCACTTGGCCCCTGAGTACACAGATTGTTCTCAACTATTATGCCAAGAGGACTCTGTTAATGCCAAAAGGGTCAGATGGTCTTTCTGCACCCTTTTGTCTGTAGAGGCAAAGAAGTGAGCCTGCTGCACATGCTAAAGGCAAAAGAAGGCACCTTATTTTTCCTGCATGCCTACCGTCTCCACTGTTGGAAGCTATTCCAAATACAGCTGACATACACCACACAAGACAACGCTGTGCTTCAGGTGCACATCAGCTATTGGCTGGCCTACTTCTTTTCAGTCAATCACTTGAACAAGTTGACACTCATCTATGACACAGAATAAGCAGAAGCACTTTTCTGAGCACATCCAGCAAAGAGGAGAGGGGTCTACAAAGTTTGTTGTAGATAATTTTACAAGATAAGGTCTTGCCTTATCTTTTCTGGAGGCAGTTGACTCTTACATTCTTCTGCACTTAGTGTTTCTGATGCTTTCATGTAATACATCTTCAGCTGTGCCCTTGTTGGTGAGCATCGTCACTTTTGTATGTGTGTTCATCCAACTCTTCTTAAGAACTTGTATAAACTGGTGAAATGTGGAGGCTGACTCGTCCAGGGAAGTTCAGTGTGACCATAATAAATGGTATAATTTTAAGAAAACAAGGAAAGAGTAAATCTATTTCTCCTATTGATTAGAGCACAGAAATGATGCTTCTCCTATTAATTAGAGCACAAAACTTCAACCTGCCAGATTGTTGGAACTAGCAGGGAAAAATATAGTCTACTTGGTGGAAGGAAGGGCAAGTCAGAACACTGAATTTGACTCTTGTGTTTGCCACTCTGGCTGTAACCTTGGGTGAGCAGTGAATCCCTGTGCAACTGATTTTTCCCTTATCTCCTGTGGGTTAACAACTCTTCCCCATAAGCACTGCTGTATACACACACAAAGTATAAACAGAGGTAAAGGTATTGCTACATTCATAATTAAAACCCATCAAAATCTTTCTTTATTTCAGTGACTACGTTCACTTTCACCACCCAGTCTTTGGAAGCTGCTATACTTTTAACAGCAAGGGAACAGACCCTTTTTGGACAGCTACAAAACCAGGAATTCCTTACGGTATGTTATTTGGCAAAGGGTGTAAAGAAAAGCTAAAGCTAATCTAATTTGGCTACGGATTAAATATATATCTTCTGTACGTGACTTGATGACATATAACCCTCTCTTCTAGTCTGGTGGCACAAATTATATGCTGTATTTGCTTGCTTCACTAGCCACATGTATGTGATAGCCATAATAGCCATATCTTAACTTACAGCAAGCAGAATATTATTGTGGTTTTCAAGCAGAATATTATTACTGTTTTGGAACAGACCAGTATAGTTGTTACATGACCACTCACTGGGTCTCTAAGGAAAAAGAACGGCTATTCTTGTTGGAGCAAGTTCAGAGGCAGGCCAGGAAGATGATCAGAGGGCTGGAGCACGTCTTCTATGATGAAAGGCTGCAAGAATTGGGCATGTTCAGCCTGGAGAAGGGAAGGCTCCGGGGAGACCTTATAGCTCCTTCCAGTACCTGAAGGGGCTACAAGGAAGCTGGGGGGGACTTTTTACAAGAGCCTGTAGTGACAGGACAAGGGGTAACGGGTTTAAATTGAAAGGGGGGGGGGGTTAGATTAGATATTAGGAAGGAATTCTTCCCAGAGAGGGTGAGGAGGCACTGGGACAGGGTGCCCAGAGAAGCTGTGGATGCCCCATCCCTGGAAGTGTCCAAGGCCAGGCTGGATGAGGCTTGGAGCAACCTGTTCTAGTGGAAGGTGTCCCTGCCCATGGCAGGGGGTTGGAACTAGATAATCTTTAAGGGCCCTTCCAACCCAAACCATCCTGTGATTCTATGATTCTAAGACACCAATTTGATCAGTGCCGAAAATTCATGATATGGTGGTGTTCCTATTTTGGCCCAAAATAAGTTGTTATATGCTTCGCTTTTATTTGGTTGACAGGACTTTCCCTTATCCTGAAAGCAGAGCAGAAGGATCACATCCCACTCTTGTCTACTGTAGCAGGTGTGAAAGTGATGATACACAACCACAATCAGACACCATTCCTCGAGCATGAAGGCTTTGACATCAGACCAGGCATTGCAACTACCATAGGCATTCAGCAGGTTGGTCACTTGCTCAAGAGCATTGTTTCTTTGCCTTCTGATTGCAGAAAGCTGTGAGGAGCTGAACACTGTGACTGACTCATACACAGACCTGACTTCTTCACTCTGCATGTACATGTGTGCAAGCCCCTTTTCTCTCTTCACTGCGCTTGGGTTCCCACCTGTAAAACAAAACTGTTCCAGAGGTGCAAGTGGCCTTTTGGTCCTCAGTACACTGGGGCCTGGTTTGTTTTACACTGAGGCTCTTACACCTCTTAGATCTTGTTCCAGCTCTACACAGCGGGCTACACATATACATTAGGGTGAGAACAAACATTCAGAAATTATTTCATTATTTTGACATGATCAGTTACTGCTTGTCAGCTGAACCAGGGACTGACCATGTGGCCTCCTACCTGTACCCTGTTGCTATGTATGTTTTATTAGCCAGGTATAGCTTCATGTAGTACTACACTTCCCGTCCTTTGTGATGCTCATCCAGTTACGTTTAGATGGTGATGGCTGGGCCCGATTAAAGCTCCTAATCACTCAGGCCTCTTTTCTGTGTCCACAGGATGAAGTGAATCGCCTGGGTGGCAATTATGGGAAATGCACGACTAATGGGAATGATGTGAACGTTAAACTCCTGTACAACAACTCCTACACCCTGCAGGTATCGTCAGAGTGGCTGGCTGAGGTCCCAGCTTGTTCGGAGTGGATGAATAGCAAACAAGTCATACCTCACTCTGCAGAGAGCTTTTACAAATCAGCACGTTCATTGCTGGAGATAACAGTGTGATTCATGCCCTTCTGAAAAGCAGCTCTCAAACAGGGTGTTACAACTTGGAATGTGTTTTACTGAGTGGGGCATGCTCTGTCACAGACACTGGGGCTCTTCCCTCCTGGTAACACAAGGGAGATAGACAGTGAGCCAGTAGACAGCCGGACTGTTCTAGTATGACATTCTTGGGCCTTCACTTTTGTAAGTACTTGCCCCTGGCTCTAGATGCTTGGGCTGTTTAACTGGGGTGTTGCTGGAGCTGGGGAAAATTCTATCTCACTGAGTTCAATATTGTTTTCAGAGGTAAAACCAAGGAATGAAAAGTGAAAATCTTTGCATCGTCACACTTCTTGTGGCTGGTGTCTCTTTGCAGCAGCAGAATCTGTACGTTGTCTCCTAGCAGTTGCGTGCTGCAGACTGAAGGTTTGGGCACTTGAGAATTTCTGGCTTATTCAATCTTTCATGCCTTCTTTATTTTCCAGGCTTGTTTGCACTCCTGCTTCCAGCACATAATGGTTCGAAAATGTGGCTGTGGATATTACTACTACCCGCTGCCTCCCGGTGCTGAATACTGTAACTACAACAAGCAGCCTGCGTGGGGTAAGAGCGAAAGGCTCCTGTCTTGTCCTTGCTGGAAGGGAACACCTTCCTACACCAGTCACAGGTTACACGACTCCTTAGATTGCTGCCCTTCTACTTTGTGCTGATTTCCTGCTTAAACTATTCCCTCACGTCACTGAATCCAGCCAGGTGGCAGACACCTTTCCATGGTTTTGCATGGATACCAAGTTAGGTCATGAAAGACCTTGATGCTATTAAGCATCCCTTTATGAAGGACATTAATACAGAGCCAAGCTCTTTCTTGTTACCAATATCAGTGGCTGTGCTGGTGTAAGACAAACCTTGGGATAAATTCTCTTGGTTTTCTGGTTGGCCTATCCTCCGCAAATCCTTACAGGTGATTAGCTTGGCCATCGGGCCCCATTCCAAAGTGAGAGTGAGGAAAAACCAGGTCTCTGTGAGAAAGTGCTACATGCTTGATGCTTGGGAAGGCCAAGTGCAGGCAGAGGCTTTGGTAGTCTTTCATTTGGTAGCTTTCCATTTCCTGAATGTGTTCTTCCCATTTCTTTCACCAGGTCACTGCTTTTACCAGCTGTACCAGAGGCTCAGAAATCATCACCTGAATTGTTTTGACCAGTGCCCCAAGCCTTGCCGGTAGGTCACAAACGTAGAGCACAATAAATTCCAGTTCGCAAAGGAAAACTACACCAGGGGAAATGTAGGCAACTGAGTGGAAAAATTTATGGACCAACTGGCTGACTGAATTTTGTCCTATTCTGAACCAGAGATTTCGGTTTGATGTTTGAACCTCAGTACTGAGGAAGGAAAAAGATGACAGCATTACAGAAATTAAGAACTTTGTGTGTGCATGACAGCAAAGAAGGGAAAATGTTTTAATCACACTGAAATTTTTTATCAAACCCAAACCAAATTGTCTGTGTCATTTTTCAATCTGTATTACTTTTCTTGGTTCACATTTTTTAAATTGTCGGTGAATTTCAAAATGGAAAGTTATTATTTCAAAGCAAAATATTAAATATTTTGGGTTTGAATACATCAAAGTACAGTTGTCGGGATTTTGAAACCATTTCAGTGTTCCTCCTGACCTGAAGAGCTTTCAGGCAAGCTCTGGTTTTATTGTCTAAGCTGACTTACAAAGCTTTTTCCGAAGTTCTCAAGAGCTGCGCCCAGAACTTCTGCTTTGGGAAAGTAGCTAGCATTGTTAAACTCCTCCATGTATTGACTTTTAAATGCCAAGTGTCATAGTGATCATAATCTCCATTTTTATCTTATCAGGGAATCACTGTACAAGGTGTCTGCTGGGACAGCTAAATGGCCATCCGCAAAATCTCAGGTAGTCCATACAGACAACTGCTATGTTTAGAGGGGACACTGTATTTACTGTGGCTGTTGGAACATTAAAGTTTAGGGCAAAAACAATGAATTAGGCAGCAGCAGCAACGGAAGTGGCAATTAAAGCAAACTGATCCAAAACCTGGGCGCAAGGGAATGACCTTGTAGTTAAGGTGCCAGAATAAAATGCTAGAGAGGAACATTCAATTCCAGTTCTAATCCAAACCTCCTCGTGACCTTAAGCAAGTCACCTCACTGCCTTATTTCCCACCTACAAAACGGTGTTAATGACTTTCTGCTTCCAGTGCGTGTTGTGGTGTAACAACTCACTTGTTACTGTTTGTGAGGTGCTGCAGGGCTGCAATGGAAACTCTGTGAGTCAGTAGATGACCTCTTGCCATTTCTCACATTCTAATGTTAAATCAGCATTCAGGCTGCATGACCAGGTAATTAATTCATGTCAAACAGGCGATAAATGGATGTAAATATAACCAATACATTTTAAAAGAGGAAATTATTCAGTGGGTTTGTCATTAAAGGCAGAGTTTAAGAACCAGAACTATTCAAACCTAAAATATCAGTGTGTATTTCCTTACTATTCTGGCAAATATAACTATCACTATATGTCATAAACCGATCAACTACATCCTTTTTTATTATTTGCAATAGCCATTTTATTGCTTATGAAATCTGCATTTACAAAATATTAAACGTACCGAAACCCAGAAGACCAGTAACATACGTGTACTCTGCTGCAGGACTGGGTCCGCCAAGCTCTAAGGCATCAGAATGGATATAACTCTACCAGCAACAGGTAAGTCACTGCAAGAAGGTGCTCGTTAAAGCAATGGGTTAACCCGTCAGCCCTGCAGAATTTGTAGGTGTTAGGCTGGAAAAGGAGGACAAGAGAAGAAGGTACAGGGTCACCCGATACACTTCCCAGCTTTCCCCACAACACTGTAAGATGGTCACTTCCGTAACCCTTTTCCAAGCTCATGTTAAACACCCCCAAGAAGAAAGCTTGAGTGGTGAACCCTCTTGCCTAGCAGTCAGCATGTGAAATCGAGACCGGAATGCCAGCAGTGCCTTCCACCCAGCGAATGACATCCCACTCTTGCTAACTGCTCCCTTTCTCCAACACAGGAAGGATATTGCCAAGGTGACAATCTTCTACCAGCAACTGAACTACCAGTCTGTGAACGAGTCTCCTTTACTCTCAGTAGGTTGCACTACATGGTCTCAAAAGTTACCTGTCATTAGTTATGATGTGCTCTGAGTGGTTGGAGGATTGTTTACAGCCCCCAAGATGGGATGGGATTATTCTTCTTAAGGAAAAGGCTTGAAAATTTCACATTTTACATGGTCAGACAAATTTACTGCCCACATGGCAAGTAGCTAACTGACCTGCTGGCAATGTGCAATAATTCCGCGTTCCCAGAGCTCTGCTGTGTTTGATAAACACAACCCTTTGGTTGTCTCCACAGGAGAATCTGCTGCTGTCCAGCATGGGAAGCCAATGGAGTCTCTGGTTTGGATCCTCAGTGTTGTCTGTAGTTGAAATGTTTGAGCTGCTTATAGATACACTGGTCTTGTCTCTCCTCTTCTGCTACCAAAGGTTCAGGTCCAAGAAGACATTGAAAGTAGCTCACACTCCTACCATCCCCAGTGTGAGCCTGAGCCTAGAAAACTACCGAGTTGTGCAAGAAACAGCTGGAAAAGGTGATGATTCTGTTCATACTCACCCTTCTGGAGTGACTATTGCCATGGAGAACAGTGGGCTGCATCTTCACCCACTCTCCAGCAAGGTGGAAATGCCAGAGCTTTGCCCAGATGTGGTGCTTAATGGATTTAGACACACGAAGGACAGCTCTTTGGAAGGGGAACTTCGTAGCTAAGGCTGTGTTTGTGTGCACAGAGGCGTGTTCAGGTGCTGTCAGAAAGGTTGCAAGCAGAAATGTTCTGGATCCGCAGCCTGTGAGCACCTAAAAACCGCACTGCTGAGCTTGACCATCCTCCTCCAGCTGTTACAAGTTCATTATTAAGCCACCCGTGTGTCCTGGATTCAGGCATCGTGCAATGATCTTCCGTTGCTAATGAGTCTCTGGGGAGGGGAGGACTGTACTACTCCCTGGGACCGTGTCGAGTCCTCATAAAAGCCTGTTCATAGCTTTTAACTTCCAAACCCTTGTGAGGAAACCAGCCTGTGGCTTCAGACAGGCCCATCTACATTTCACAAATGCGCTCCAGAGAAAAGTTAGCCGGGCTGTTAGTGGGAAAACTCCCAATGGAGGCTGAGTGTGTGCTCCCATCAGCCAGCGTTGGCTGGAGGATGACAGAGCATGTAACAGGAGGTGGCTCTGATTCCAGCTTTGCTCCTGAGACACCTCTCCGTCCTTAACCTAGTGCTGTCGTGTTTTGAGGACAAGGCACAGAATGCTGCTGCTGAGATGCTTTTAGACTTAACCCAGATTATTTCAAATGAGACCCACTATCTCAGAAGAAAATTAAGAGAAGAAATGGGGTTGATAACTTTTCTGTGTCATAGGTGAAGCATCTGATTTGTTTGGAAAATTAAAACAATGCTGCGTTTTTGTTGCAGTCCGTTTATAAATGGTTTAATGTTAATATTTGACAGTAATTTATGTGTACATAACATAACACATTTATTTTTGATGATGATGTTTGCACAGGAGCATTTTACTCATAATCGTGTTTATGACTTTCTGTAGAAAACAAGAATTGACAAGAAACCAATGAGCTTTGTTTTGTAACCTTTTTTAAATAATAAAATGCTCTGAATACAGACTATTGCTGGGGATTAGTTTGACTTTGTTTAGCCTTTGACCCATATCTGGCTTTGTTACTGCCTAATTGTTACTTCTAAATGCTGGCTCTGGAAAAGTCTTACTCGAAATGCCCAGAGCTTACCTGCGGAAGCCTAAATGCCCAGGGCCAAACCTTGAAATGAGGTTTGGTTCCAGACACAGAGGTGGGTTCCTCGCAGCCCTCAGTTCGCTGCTGGCTGACATCATTGGAAGCCAAACACTTCTGAAAGTCTCACTTTTTTTTTGCTTGAGAATCTTTTAACAGCCTGGACATCCTCCCTGCAGCACTTCCCAAGGGATCTGAAGGCCTGTCCCTGCTCCTAGAGCGGGGTACACCGAGCCCAGATGAATTGGGCTGCCATACACCAGCCGGGTTACAATGAACAGGATCATGTGGGCTCCATCGCAGAGGGTGCTTGAGGCTTTTCTCTGGGAAAAAGAGAAATTTTCCTTTGCACTGGGAAATACCACTTCTCCGCCCACCTGCAAGAGTGATTTTATGCAATACTGTAGTCTGAGGGACCCTGCTGAGAAAGGACACCACGAAGAATAAAAACCACTAAGGACAAGAAGGAGAGAAAAGGCGCTAGACTTCTGCGCAGAACATCTGGGCATGTGCTGGGAATGCAGAACTCAAGCGGGAACTGAGGGATTACAATGCCTTAGGTACACACACGCCTGTACGTCTGCACGGACATACACTTCACTCTCAAAAGAAAGACCCTCTCAGGACTCCCAGGCTTGTTACCACTGGGACTAAATGGGAAGGCTAAAGGTTAGCTGAAAGGAATTTGATGAAAGAATCCTTATACTGACCCCAGTGCACACACAAAAAAACGACTGCAGAATTCTGCATCACTAAATGTCATTTCTAGGAGGGGCCAGTCTGGGGACAGAGGAGTGCAGGATCAAGGATCAAGTGGCAATGCCTTGTCTCGTGGTCAGATTTGGATTCAGAGGGATGTGGCAATGCAGGACAGGGATCTGTTAGCAGGGGTGTGTGCTTCGCTCTGCACATGTGCAGACCCAGAAGAGCAAGGGGTGTTGCAAGCCAGGAGGGAGATGCTTTGGCAGTGTGGTATGCGAGTGGGCAGGGAATGCCTATTGGTCGTTTGAAGGCAGAAGACTGGAAGAATAAAAGGGTTTGGGGTTCACTATGGGAGAGGGACAGGGGGAAAATTCACTTCCCACCAGCTTGTACCACCTTTAGTAGAATAAAAGAATGGTTTCTAAGCTAATCGAAGCATAAGTAATAAGTATTCAGTTTGAAGGTAGCTTAGAGCAATCTTCTGTGAGGGTGTGGACTAATTTTCAGCTTAGTAGCTGCCTCTTTATTACAGAACATTCCCATAGTCTGCTGTAGTTGGGAAATCAGCCATATAAACTCTTCATGAGGTTCATACCTCAGTGCCTGTGATATCATCACTGAAATATCTGTCCTATTTGGAGCTCCTTACACCTGACCTGTGCACTTCCAGTGTGGGGCAAACATTGAGGCACAAATGGGAGTCACTTCATAACTCAGAATCACACAGCAACGCCATAGCAAGGTATAAATCCAGAGTCCCAGCTCTCTA
This sequence comes from Eurypyga helias, assembly GCF_000690775.1. Taxonomy (NCBI): domain Eukaryota; kingdom Metazoa; phylum Chordata; class Aves; order Eurypygiformes; family Eurypygidae; genus Eurypyga; species Eurypyga helias. The sequence continues at coordinate 97,264 of NW_010270107.1, read as the reverse complement.
CTCCAGCGGCCAGGTTCCTGTTCTTCCCTGATGGAAAGCTTCTGTGGCAGCCGCCACAGAAATCAAAGCTGAGCAGCTGGAAACGCAGCAGGTTGATTCAAGTCCCTTTCCTGCTGCAAGCTGCATGGCAAGCTCTTCTGTCAGCGTGCCCAGAACGCTGCCAGCAGCCCAAGGAGCAGCTGGCCATCATCCTGCACCACTGCCCAGCTCAGGGCAGGGAGCCCAGCCCCTTCTCGGAGCGCACATCCCACCGCGCAGCTCCACGCTCACCCCGGAGCATCTCGCCTTGGGTCCCTGTGTCTGTGACAGCCTGTGACAGCCTCCTTCCGTTGTCTGCTCAGGGACGTGTTTGGAGGCTTGTCTCTTAGGAGAAACATCCTGTCAGAAGGGCTGAGATGTCTATTAAGCTGCCACGTAGCCAGTGTGTTTCATTAATAGCATTAATGACATTAGAGCATGTCTTAATCAGATAAAACATAAGGACTACCCAGAGAGTGAGAATCCTGTGTCTGGAGAAAAGTTCATTTAGCTTCCTCTTTTCAAGCCATAAGACTGTGCCAGATCAATTTTGAGTTTTGAACCTTCTCATACTAACCATCTTCACTGGCTTGTAAAGATCTACCATCACAAGAATGAGGAAATGTGTGTGAATTGACAAAAAAAAATAATCCTCGCTTTATTCTCAGGTCATAGATGCTGTTCGCACGTAAGATTTATTCACTCCCACCTTTTCAAAAAAATACATTTCTTCTGCCATAAGATATATTACATTTCAGCACGTCATAGTTTATATACATCATCCTGACAAGGCGCTTCGCTACGTCACGGTGCCTATACCTGTATAGTCCACACATAACCTTTTATTATTTTTGGTAACTAGGACATAAAATAATGAAACTGAGAAAAATAATACTGAAAGCTGTGCCTTACCGAAGAGTACAACTCTCCTAACAGTGGCTGCACGACTAGCAGGAGATAGGGAGCCCCTGGGGGAAAGAGCTAGGTTCTGTTTCCAGTGCTGCTCCTGGTGTCTCCGCAGAACTGGTATGGTACTCCCGGTCCCTGCGAAACCAAATGTCTCAAAACACACAGTGGCAGCGGCAGCGGAAGAGGCGAGTTACACAGCAGCACTGATTTTAGGGGCGGGCACTGTTGCAGTATCATCAGTGCTAGTGCTTGCGTACACCCAGAAAGGGAGATTTTTCCCAGAAAGGGAGATTTTTCCCAGAAACAGCAATGTAGAAAGGGAGAATGGGAAAAGCAGTGTAGAAATATTGAGCTAAAACGTCAGCTCAACTCATTTTAAACCGCATTCAAGTACTGCAAGGCACGGGACCTAAGCCTACACTCCGAATGCATACCTATTCTGGAATTACCCCTGGAACGCCGTCTCCCATCTTCCTGGTCCAGGCACAAAAGCAGGCACCAGGGAAAGCAAGGTTTCTAGCAGAAGCATGTCTGAACCGAGAACATCTTTTTCCCAGCAGCTGAGCTCAGGTTGCCTGTTCCAGCTGCTCAGGCGTGTCTGCCGCCGGCGCTCACGGAGCTCGGGCAGCCCAGAGCTCGACCCTCCAGCAGAAGGGCTCGGCACAGGGAGGGAGGGGGCTATCTGCAGGAGTGGCTGAAATGTAGGCTCCTCCGTTTGAGTTTCTCCGGGTTGTTCGAAGCCATGTGAGAGAACTCCCGGAAGATGTCCAGGTAGGTAGCATCTCCTGCAAAAATACACAGGAAGAGGAATTAATCCCAGTATTTTTGCTTTGCCTTGTTTTGATCATTTCCCACCCACGGCGCTCATGGTGCATTTTCACTCGCAAGGCACGACTTCCATCTGGGTGTAGGAGAGGGCTCCACGTGTGAGAGAAAGAGCTCAGCTCTTGAGCCTTGCACGGCCTCAGGGGGGTTAGTCTGGGCTTTCCATCTTTGTTAATACAAACAGGCTTATTCATGAGCTTGCACATGCCAACATGCTCTCAGGACTCTTGCATCAGATTTGGGATAATTTCTCCTTTTTAATATTGTTGGTACTTTTTTCCAAAGCCTAAGAGACAGCAGAGATGCTTTTAACACCCAAAGGAGAGAGCCGAGCGCTCTGAAATGCAAAGGTCTTTCGTTGTGCCTCCTGTGCAACAGCAGAACTTCCCGCAGTCAGAATCACGGGGTTTGGTTCGCTGGAGACAGCGTTCAGCCAGCGGCAGAGACAAAGTGATTCACCAGTTGTCTGGCTTCCCTGCTGGCAGCCAGACTTTTCAGAGGTTGTTATGGCAGGTGCAACATCAGTCCACCTGTACTGGAACAAAACCACAACCTGTTGAAGGGCATTATCAGATAATAACAGTTCTGACAGCTGAGTCAAGGCCCTGCTCAAACCACAGGTGAAGGCAAAGGGTTCAGGTGTCCCAGCAGTGGTTCCATGACAGAATCTCCTTTGGCGCAGGAACAGTTTCAGACTTATGCTGCAATTTTAGAGATAATTAGGCACCCGCATCCCATTGATGATATCTCTGCTTGTACGTTTGCTGCTTGATGTTCTAGGGCAAATTTTGCCACGGACTGGTCTGCTGAGCCCATTTTTACCTGGTGATGAACCCATGTAGCCACAGGGGAAAAGATAAGGGAAAGATCCCAGGTATTCACGACAGGGTGCAGCTACCTTTAGTCTTTCACACAGAGCTCCTGTGCCCTTTGACAGAAGACGTCCTGGAGAGTCACTGAGGGGGTAGATCCACCGGTGCTAGGAGCTGCATAGCTCCAAGGCACATCAGCTAGGACAAGGACAAGAGGAAACGGCCTCAAGTTGTTCCAGAGGAGGTTTAGACTGGATATGAGGAAAACTTTCTTCATGGAAAGGGCTGTCAGGCATTGGATCGGGATGCCCAGGGAGGTGGTTGAGTCACCACCCCTGGAGGTATTTTAGAGCCATGTGGACAAAGTGCTTAGGGACTTGGTTTAGTGGTGGGCTTGGCAGTGTCAGGTTAACGGTTGGACTTGATGATCTTAAACGTGTTTTCCAACCAAAAGGATTCAATGCTTCTATGATCTGTCAACATTGGTGCAGTGCTGAGGGAAAAGCTCAAAAACCTGGTTCCCCAAAGCCAAGTCATTAGCAGGATGCAGAGTAACTTCATTTTGCCTCACAAACTAGGCTGGAGAGAGTAGTCTGAGTGTATCCAGCCGGCTGAGAGTGGCCAGAGATGGTTTGCAGCTTCCCCTCACGCCTGGCAGAGCTCCCTACCTTGGAGGCAGCCTCCAAGAAGCATTCCTCCAGCTGCTCCTTCACTGCAAGCTCGAAGGACAGGTCCCTCTGCGATCATGGTACCTGTTTCTACCCCAGCTCATGGGTGAGCACACTGGGGTGTGAGAACTCTCTCTTTTCAGTGTATGAAAGCGTCCAGGCCAAAAGGTCTTGAGAATGAGAGTCTTCATCATTATCCCCATGCAACGTAAACCTCGTTGTCAGGCAGGCTTTAACCAGGATCTGCTGATTTTCAGGCACAGCAATGCTCAGGAATGTATGGTTTTGTACCTGCCACAAAACCAACCTGACCTACCTGTTAACTCCTGATTATAGTCACTTGAGCCCCTCCTTAACTGGTGGGACTCAGCCTGTTTCCACTGCCCCTGCCAGCACTGTCCCATGCATTATATCCCAAAGTGACAGTGACTTCTGCTTTGCAGCCCGTTAGGCCACTGTCCCCTCCCACCCATGACCCACACTGCCTCTCATTCTCCATGTGCATCACCCCAGCTTCCTAGTGTTTCCACCGCCACCTTTTCCTCCCCAGCTTCCCTAAATAAAACGTACTCCCTTTCAGGGAGAAGAAAAAACTCCACACCCTCACACGCCTACGCACTACACAGAAAACAGGTAGCTTTTCTGAGGGCAATAAAGCCTCGTCTCTCCACGGTTTATCTGGTTTATCCAGAATGAGCCTGGTGTTGAACTCCTGAGCAGACCTGCCAGCAACGGGTAAGCCAGTGCTGAACCAGCTGAGCCCTGGTGTAGGGACCAGGCAGCAGCCACTACTTCTCCTCTTTGATCCTGGCTTTGTTTTGACCCCCCGTGGGATGGTGTCGAAGTGGCACTCTTGGGCAGTGGGACAGAGAATGGCTATTACCTTCTGCCAGCAGCCTGACCATGGTGGTAAGACGAAGAGTACAGCCTTGTTCAGTAAGATCACTAATCCTCCTGCGCACCGGTAAAATACCTTCTCTGGCAACACTCAGCTGCAACTCCAATTACAAGAATCCCACTGTTGTGGTGAAGTACTAGTCCTGGATTTTTCAAGGTATTTAAGCATTTAATCCTCATTAACAAGAAACAGTCTTTTGGAGATCTGGGTTTCTGTAATCACATTTCAGCCTTCAGCGTAGTTATCCCTGGGAGGTCGGGTGACACTACAGTCTCCAGGAAATGCAAAGGTAGCAAACTAAAGGGGTGGCAGTGGGAGTCAGCAAGAGGGTGGGGAGTGAGCGACGTGTTTGCCAAGCTCTGTCCTTATAAATTTACCATGAGACCATGCAGTTCTCCTTCCATAAACGCCTTAAATGACCGTAATGCTCCTGATTTCAAAGTATCCTTCCTATTTAACTCCTTCACCGAGGTCATGAGCCTACCTGGAATCATCAATAGGCATCTGTTTGTCCCTCCAAGGGAAAACAGAGATTATTGCACAATTCCGTTTTTCTGCATGTGTTTTCCATGCTAAGTATGACAGAAATCACGAGGCCAGGCCAGTCTTTCTTTTCTTCTTCTTCTTCCTTTATTTTTCTGCCACAGACACACAGCACAAGCGAAACCAACGGAGGAAGGATTGCGCTGTGATATGTGGGAAATGGTGCTCCACGGGCGGAAGACTGGTGTTTTCACCTAGTGCAAGGTCTCCTCGGAGAGGACAGCCACCAGCAGAGCTCGTAACATATCAAGCATTAACTGATTCAGGTGCTCTGAAGAAACATGAATGGGTGGGGTGGGGGTGACCTGAGCCTGTCACCTTTACCCCAGCCTTCTTCCAAAGCACCCTGAAATCACATTATCACAAGACAGCGTCACAGAAACCCAAACAAAAATGCAGAGCATTTATGTGGCGTTCCAATCTATTCACTGCCATAAAATCCAAGCTGCGGGTTGCAGAGAAGGAAAACAGGTTAAAAGAGAATGGTTTAATACAGGCAACAAAGCAAGAAACCCTAAATAAATCAATGAAGCCAAAGAAGGAGGAGGGAAGTAGTTTATCTAGATTTTTATTAACAGTATTTCAAGAGACAATAGAAGAGAAGGGAGGGGGAAAAAAAGGCAGACACCACAGCAACAGTTTTTAAATTGTACAAAGGTAATAACATACAGAATATCTGGTTCCATAGTTACAGTCA